>NW_006284347.1:94686-98780 GCF_000327345.1 Myotis davidii | reverse complement strand
ACATCAATTGGTTGCCTGCCGCATGCTTCTTGACTGGGGCCAGGGAACAAACCTGAGACCCAGATATGTGCTTCTGACCGGGAATCAAACCCTCGACCCTTTGGTGTGCCGGCTAATGCTCTAACTACTGAGACACATGACTTAACCTGTTTTTAAACTTAGTTTCTTTATCTGCAAAATGGAGTTGATAATAGTGCCTACCTCGTTAGATTGTTAGGAAGATTAAAACTGATTAATTAAAGCATTCAATTAAAATAGTGTCTGACACAGAAAACATTTGAGTGTGTAAGTAGTAGTATTAATACCCATTGTAGTTAAGAACTTTTTTTTAAATCACATCCAAGCACATGTTTTCATTGATTTTTAGAGAGAGAGAGAAAAACATCAAATTGTTGCCTTCTGTATGCACCCGACCAGGATTGAGCCTGCAACCTGGTTGTAAGGCAATTGAGAATTGAGCATGCAACCTTTTTAGTGTATGGGACAATGCTCCAACCAACCGAGCCACCTGGCCAGAGCATAACTATAAACTTTTGTAACATGTTCAGTTGTGCCAAGGAAATGATATGTGTATGTTTGTGTGTGTGTGTGTGTGTGTGTACATGTGTGCACGCACATGCATGCGTGCATGGGCACATACACATAAAACTATTCATTTATTTTATCAATTGTATGTACAGGTTTTTGACGAGAAGTACTTTCTGGTGGAAATGGATGATTTGCGACCAGAGAATCATGCAAGGCGATCCTTTGTGTGTCATGTTGACAGTCCTGGTATTTTCCCTGTGCAGTGGAGTCTGAAGAATGGTTTACACATCACACCCCCTCCTGGTATTCATTCGTTCTGTTCTGAATTGGTTATCAGGAACTTTCCTTTGAAATGAGATTTATCAGATACGTTACCTGGATCTCTTGTCCCTTTCTCTCTTCATGCCCCAGCCTCTCCTTAACATTTCGGAGCCCAGGACAAGTATAAGTGAAGGCCTGGGATCCATATATTTACATTCTTGAAAGTTATACATTGTTAAGCTCTAAATGAAGTCTGTTCTGTCCACGGTGACAAATGCATTAAATGAAGCCTGTCTGTCCTACCTTGACAAATGCATCTTCATGACAACCTGGGGTTCCATGTGGCTCCTTAGTTCCTTCCGTCTTGTTTCTGTCGGGAGGTCACAGAAGGGTGGGGTAGTTTGTGCAGTGGCTGTTGAGAGCTGACTTATGAGAAGAGTGTGAGAGCCAGAGCTCGGAGGTAGATTCTTGGTGATTTTTAGGTGTCTGGGCCTTATCTTAGAGGGAGACTGACTGTTCAGGTACAGAGAGAGGTTTATGGTCAAGAGTAGGACATAGAGGGATAGTAGATAGGAAAGTAGCAACTTACGTACTGATGTTTGCAGCTTTGCAAAATATAATCTTTGACCCTTTAATCAAAACTTATAAATATGACTTCATTGAGCTTGAATGAAATTTTTAATATTTTTTAACTTGGAATATCTGGATGATAAAATATAAATGCCTATAACATAAAAAGAAGCTAAAATTATAGTAGGGAAATGTAAATTGAAAGTTATACATTGTTAAGCTCTAAATGAAGTCTGTTCTGTCCACGGTGACAAATGCATCTTCATGACAACCTGGGGCTCCATGTGGTTCCTTAGTTCCTTCCATCTTGTTTCTGTCGGGAGGTCACAGAAGGGTGGGGTAGTTTGTGCAGTGGCTGTTGAGAGCTGATTTATGAGGGTGAAGGCCAGCTAAATGCTGACTGCTGGAGCATGGGGCTGGGAGGGCCCAGTGTGCGAGCAGGAGTCATAAGCTCAGAGCTTTTGCCTTCCCTTCAGTTTTCTTTCTAAGAGTGTGAGAGCCAGAGCTCGGAGGTAGATTATTGGTGACTTTTAGGTATCTGGGCCTTATCTTAGAGGGAGACTGTTCAGACCACTAGGGGGTACAACACATTTCCTTCAAGGAGAAAGAGGGAGAACAGTGACAGCCTCCCAGGTCCTCCTTCATCAGTGGACAGAATGGGAGAGCCTGCCTGGGAGGATGAGGTGAGGGGCACATCTGCAAGGGCAAGTTCTTGTTTTTCAGGAAGGCTCTGTGCATCCCAGGTTCTTTATCCTGCCTGCTGACTTTCGTGAAAAGGAGAACCCATGATTAAACCTAATGGGCTTTCAGCACTGTTATAGACAACTCAACTGTCTTTGTAAATAGAAGGAAAGTAGTGGAATATCTCATTGAAAATGGCAGATAATTTACTGTGAGGAATTGAGGTGGAGGCAGAGGTAGAACATGATACCAATCTCAGTTGGGCAGAAGCGATTGCAGGGGCTGTTTGGGTGTAGGATTGGCATAGTCTTGAGTAGCTTGCTTTGCACCCGTGAGCTCTGCAGAGCCTAGAGGCCTCAGACACAGCAGGTGCAGCCCAGCTCCTTGCACACAGATGCAGAGACTTCTACCCAGAACCTGGTAGATTTAAGTGGAGAGGCAAGTTCACCTTGTCTTCTAAAATGAATTCATGATTCAGGTTATAAGAGCATTGAAATTCTGTAGGGCATGAATCATAGTCAAGAACATCATATTCATAGGAGCTAAGATATGTTTAAGGAAACAGCTTTATGAAAGAAAAAAGTCTTAGCTGATTACATAGTACTGCTGTCTCCTTTAGAGCCTAAGTCATAATAGGAGTGATGATAAGATTGGATTTATTGGTACAAATCAAATCCAGTTACAACTGTCTCATTTTTTTGTAAATTGCCAGTAATTAATCATATAAAATATTGCTCAAAATAAATGCCTCATTTGAAATTAAAAATTTATCCAAAGAATTATATTGTCATGTAGTTTGACCACATTTGCTCTGTTTTATAAAATAAACAAACAATGCTTTGGATTTATAAAGTGTTTTTACCCCTGTCTCTAGAATGATTAGAGTCCCCAAATTAGCAAAATTAGAAGTTGGGGGTGCACATTTGGCAGAGCAATAAAGCCAGGCATGCTTTTGTGATGTGAATCCTTGTTTTTGTTTGTTTGCTTGTAATTATTATTTAAAGTATTATATAGGTCTCCTTTCTCCCTCATTAACCTTTCCCCGGCCACGCCCACCCCCCAGGACATGCCCCTATCGCCCCAGTGTCCATGTCGATTGGTTATGCTTGTATGCAAGTCCTTTGGTTGATCTCTTACCTCCCCAGCCCCTCCCCCGCCTTTCCTCTGAGGTTTGACTGTCTGTTCAGTGCTTCTCTGTCTTTGTATCTATTTTTGTTCATCAGTTTATGCTGTTCATTTTATTCCACAAATGAGTGAGATCATGTGATCTTTATCTTCTCCGACTGGCATTGTTCTCTTGTCTCTACCTAGGCCACCCCGGCCAGGACTTTGACTGGGCCCACTACCTCAAACAGTGTGGTGCTGAAGCTGCTCCCCAGAGGTGCTTCCCTGAGGTGAGAACCCGGACGACCTCTCGACCCCTCGCAGCCACTGCTGCCTGTGCTTTTTGTGATGAGTACTCTGAAGTCAACCCTCCCACTCAACCCCAATGAGCATCTCGTTGATTGTAATCAAATGGTCCAAGGAAAAATCCATTCACTGCAGAAGCTAATTTGTTAATTATTTAAAGTTTATCAGTTTTATTTTTTATTAACTGAAATAAGAATTTAAAATTGTAGTTCATAATGATTTTTGATGGTTCAATAATATGAAAAAATATTAAGTGGAAAAAATTGTTAAACTTATTTAAAACTACTCTATCAAAATAATTATATTTTTAACATAATAAATAATTTATTTATCAAAATAAAACCATGCACATGGCTTACAAACCAAAACAGCAGTAAAAAGCTTAGAACATAAAACAACAGTTCTCAGCCTAACCGGTTTGGCTCAGTGGATAGAGCGTCGGCCTGCAGACTGAAGGGTCGGACCCAGGTTCGATTCCGGTCAAGGGCATGTACCTTGGATCCCCAGTAGGGGGTGTGCAGGAGGCAGCTGATCAATGTTTCTAACTATCCCTTTCCCTTCCTCTCTGTAAAAAAAATCAATAAAATATATTTTAAAAAAGAAAAGCAGAAATGCTTATCTCTGAGGTGACAGCAGTTCCTAAA
>NW_006284347.1:92635-94236 GCF_000327345.1 Myotis davidii | reverse complement strand
TGATGAAGCAGTCTTTTAATCTAAGATGTATAAATAAGCATTCATTTGTTTATCTTTTGGTAAGGCTTTTCCTTTGAGTATAGATGGTCAACAAGTGTTCCCTCGAGTTTTTTCTTGCATGAACTACTCCTAACATAAACTCTGATTTTCAGTAAAATGACAACGTTGTTACTTTGAAACAATTTGAATGTAATATGCAACCAGACACTTTCGCAGGTGTCTGAAGTTCCGCCATTAGCATATGTTGCTTTGGCTCCACCCACCTGGTAAATGGGCCCGAGTGAGATGATGATTGTACAGAACACAAGCACAGGGCCCGTGCCTGGGTCATAGTTCATGTTTGGAGCCAAATACTCACACAGCACCCTGCACCATTGTCCAGAGTTCCTTGGTCCAGCTATTTTCTTCCTAGTTAAGGGGTTTTGTTGCTGCTGCTGCTGCTGTTGCTTTAGGGTAGAGGGGTTCAAATATAATATCTTCTCTAGCTGTGTTTTCTTTTCCTCATGTACTTGGCCATTCTGACACCCCGATATAGGAAATCTGCCTTATCTAATATTTTTCTTAGAGATATCCCTCCTAGCAACCTCTGTTCTCTCTCCCTGGATGGGTTGCTCTCTAGGCGTGCAGTACAGTTTTAATCCTGGAAACTGCCCTTCAGTGCCACCCAAGGAGTTGACTCTCCCCTTTCCGTTTTGTGTAGCTTGTGGCCTCCTCTTTCTTGGTTTACTCCCTGGTTTTGACGGAGCCTGTCTCTCAGTAGCTTCCTTAAATATGATGTAAGGGAGGTAAATTTTTGTAGGCTTTGCATGTTTGAAAATGTCCATATTTTTTTAAAAAAATAAGAAAACAAAACAAAACACAAAACAACAATAGTTCTCTGTCCTGTCCCTTTCCATTCTCCCTTCTGACAGCAGTCACTTCTACTCTTCCTACACTTGTTCTGGTAGTTACCCTTCTCATTTCCAAAATAACATGCTATTTTTTGAATCATTCGTTTCAAATATGTCTTTTGGTTCTATATTATGGTAAATGAACACTTAGCTATTTTATATTACCTTTCTCCTCTGTCTTACCCCCACCTCTTCTTTCTAGTAGAGTTATATTATAATTTTTGGTTAACTCTGAATTAAGTATATTATCACATGCATGCTGATATTATTCATAGCTTAGTACTGCAATATTTTATGATTGGTTCCCTTTTTAATGGCCTTGTTTTTCATAGCTTAATTTTCTTTGTTTTATTGCTAGTTTTTCCCACACCTTCCAGTAGCCTGCCATAACTATTTCCACAAAGGCAATCACTTTAGGAAATCTGTCATTCCCCCACTTTATGAAACAATTTATTTGAGAGATGGGAAAGATGAATAATATATGCAGATGTTCCCTTATCTGACTCTGTCAGACAGATAATTAGTGGGTTAATTGAAAGTCAGATAAATCAGGGAATCATTTTTTTGATGAAGCAGTCTTTTAATCTAAGATGTATAAAAATGCATTCATTTGTTTATCTTTTGGTAAGGCTTTTCCTTTGAGTATAGATGGTCAACAAGTGTTCCCTCGAGTTTTTTCTTGCATGAACTAACATAAACTCTGATTTTCAG
>NW_006284347.1:91086-92363 GCF_000327345.1 Myotis davidii | reverse complement strand
ACTCCCTGGTTTTGACGGAGCCTGTCTCTCAGTAGCTTCCTTAAATATGATGTAAGGGAGGTAAATTTTTGTAGGCTTTGCATGTTTGAAAATGTCTTTATTCTACTGATTTGATTGATTGTTTGGCTCACTGTGGAATTTTGAGTCAGAAGTTCCTTAAGAGTTTTTAAAATATTACTTAGTTGTTTTCTACCTTCCAGTGTTGCTCTACCTTTGAGGCAAGTTGAAAGCCATTCTTTTTCTTGATCTTTCATAGATGACCGACCTGCCTTTTACTTCCTCCTGGAAGGTTATAGAATCTCTCACCACGTTTCACAGTGACGAGCTATGGTGTGGCCTGTCTTCATTCACAAGCTGGCTTTTCAGTGAGCACCTTCTCTCTGGACATCCGTGCCTCTCTGTGGTGGTGGTGGTGGGGTTCCTCTTGAATTTCTTCTTTGATTTCATTCTATTTCTCTGTTTTCTTTTTCTAAGATTTTTGAATTTGTATGTTGGGGTTCTGGATGAGACCTCTGCTTTTCTTGATTTCCATTTCTTAGTCTTTTTGCTTTGCTTGCTGGAAGATTTCTTAAACTTTATCTTTCAACCGTTCTTTGTATTATTAATTAATTTTGAGAGAGAGAGAGAGAGACATTGATTTGATGTGCCCTGACCAGAGATCAAACCCAAAAACTTGGTGTTATTGGGTCGATGCTCTAACCAACTAAGTGACCTGGTCAGGGCTTTCATACCTTTTTTTGAGTTTTCAATTTTTAATATCATAGTTTTGATATCCAGAAGTATTTCTGTTCTGAGTATTTTGGTTTTAATAAACATATTATTCTTGTTTTAAGGATGCAATAGTTTTTCTTTTTTTAATTTATTGATTTCAAAGAGGGAGGGAGAGAGAGAGAGAGAGAGAAACATCAGTGGTAAGAGAGAATCATTGATTGGCTGCCTGTGGCATGCCCCCTATTGGGGATCGAGCCTGCAACCCAGGCATGTGCCCTGACCTGGAATCGAACTGTGACCTTCTTGTTCATAGTTCAGTGCTCAACCACAGAGCCACATGGGCCGGGCACAATAGTTTTTCTTGTCAGAGGATGTTAACTATCCCTTCGTTTTGGGAAGTTTTCTTCTCACTTAATCTGTTTTTTCCAAATTGCTTGCTTTGTCTGTCTTGGTCTCTAGCTTTCTTATCTTTAGATGTCTTGTTATTCTTGGTTGGTTACTTATATTTAAGAATGGGAGCCAAAACCGGTTTGGCTCAGTGGATAGCGTCGGCCTGCGGGCTGGAG
>NW_006284347.1:89096-91065 GCF_000327345.1 Myotis davidii | reverse complement strand
AAGAATGGGAGACTAAAAGAAAAAGCTGATTGAAGCTCTGAGTGCGTTGGTGGGCTTGTCAGCCTTGAACTTCCATATAGGGTGGATCTGGCTGGTCATTTGTTGGGGACACCTAGGCCATATTTTATGTGTCTTCTTGGGCTTATCACAGTGATGGCGAACCTATGACACAAGTGTCAGAGGTGACGCGCGAACTCATTTTTTTGGTTGATTTTTCTTTGTTAAATGGCATTTAAATATATAAAATAAATATCAAAAATATAAGTCTTTGTTTTACTATGGTTGCAAATATCAAAAAATTTCTATATGTGACACGGCACCAGAGTTAAGTTAGGGTTTTTCAAAATGCTGACACACCGAGCTCAAAAGGTTCGCCATCACTGGCTTATCAAAGAAGTCTCTTCTAGTCCCTTGCCTGGAGAGTAGAGGCAAGGGCTGGGTCTCACATTCCATATGCAAACCATGTTGTGGACACTGCATGCATTCCTTTACCAGTTCCCGTGTCCTCCTGCCAGGGGTCTTGTGTGTTACCCTCTCTGGAGGGTAAATTTCATCTTATGTAGGGGAGGGGAAGAGACAGTTGTCCTGAGCTGTGGAGTGGAGGAGCTGAGGGCATGACCTAAAGTTCAACAACAAATCTTTTTGTTTTAACTATTTCTCTTCCAACTCTAATTGCTCCGTACCTGCTGCTGCCAATTCTTAGCTTTCTTCACTGTCAGCTTAGATTTACTTGTCTTTAATCTGCTGAGTTAGTTCTAGACCAGCCGTGGGCAAACGACGGCCCGCGGGCCGGATCCGGCCCGTTCGGCTGTTCTATCTGGCCCGCGGAGCCGAAAGAGCGGAGGGTTCTCTTGCTCTCCCCTCTGCTCCTTCACCAGCAGCAGTGTTAACATGTATTAGTTCACACCAACACTCCATCCATGCTTTTGTTCCGGCCCTCCGGTCCAGTTTAAGAACCCATTGTGGCCCTCGAGTCAAAAAGTTTGCCCACCCCTGTTCTAGACCCTATTCTGAATTTTAGCTTATAGAATGTTGTCTCCTTTCCTGTTTATCCTAGCAGGTTTATGTCTTTAAAAACAACAACAAAACCACTTTGATGTTAGTGAGTTGTCAAAAGAGAGAAAACAATCAAATACAGTTAAGTTCTTTATTTTGACCCAGAAGCTGCACATTTTTAAGACATACATTTGAGATGACCCTTTCCCTTTATTCATAAGCATTGTTCATCTCGAGTGCCTTTTAGGACACACAGAGTGGAAGGAACCAGACAGTTTGTTGTACGATGGGGCCCTTTATTGGGAGGATCAGCGAACCCGTAGCGGTGAGAAGCCATTTGATTCGGGCACAGAGCTTAGGTATTTTATTTTATGGAAGCATCATACTGACCCAGGAGATAGGTATTCTCAATTTCATCTGACATAAGAGGAAACTGAGTCAAAAGAAGTTATAAAACTTGAGCAAGGTCACAAAGGTAGCAGCAATGCAGGTATATCTGACTTCAGAGACTGCCTACAACACCAAAAGGAAGGACATTTTCCCGTTACTTCATGAAGAAATAAAACAAAGCAAAAGACACTTATAGCCTTAAAGTATTACTCTAGGACAGTGGTTCTCAACCTTCTGGCCCTTTAAATACAGTTCCTCGTGTTGTGACCCAACCATAAAATTATTTTCGTTGCTACTTCATCACTGTAATGTTGCTACTGTTATGAATCGTAATGTAAATATCTGATATGCAGGGTGGTCTTAGGCGACCCCTGTGAAAGGGTCGTTTGACCTCCAAAGGGGTCGCGACCCACAGGTTGAGAACCGCTGCTCTAGGGTTAGCTGTCAGTGGTCTCTCAGCTTAGCTCATGAGTTAATATTTAGTATGTTTTGGACTTACCTTCCAGTCGATTCCTGAGCACGAATTTAAGGAGCACATGAAGCTCGAGGCGGTGAACCCCCTCCTCCCCGAGGAGGTGGGGGT
>NW_006284347.1:88439-88661 GCF_000327345.1 Myotis davidii | reverse complement strand
TTATTTGCTATTCTCTAAGGGTCACCTATATATTCACCACCCATTTAGGTCTTTATATAGCTATGCATGAGGTTAACTTTTTTTCCTTATTTGCTATTCTCTAAGGGTCACCTATATATATATTCACCAGCCATTAAGGTCTTTATATAGCTGTGCATGAGGTTAACTTTTTTTTTTAATGTTTGTCACATGTGAAAAAGAATGACTTCTTTATAAAAGGGA
>NW_006284347.1:82289-87855 GCF_000327345.1 Myotis davidii | reverse complement strand
AGGGGGCCAGTTCACTGTCCCTCAGACCGTTGGAGGGCCGGACTATAGTTTAAAAAAAAACTATGAACTAATTCCTCGCACACTGCACATATCTTATTTTGAAGTAAAAAAAACCAAATGTTTTTGGCGGGCCGCATGTGGCCCGTGGGCCGTAGTTTGAGGACCCCTGATAGCCTATGGTAAAATTGGTTTTGCTATATGTCATTTTGCTTGAAGTCATAGAATCTATTAAAGATGTTAATTGAGGACTCAACTGTATACAGTTCAGTGGTTTTTAGTATATTCACAGAGTTTTGCCACTGTCACCACAGTCAATCTGAGAACATTTCATCATCTCAAAAGAAAACCACACTCCTTAGCAATCACCTCTTTGCCTCCTGCCCTGCAGCCCTAGCCCACACTAATCTAACTCCCATATCTATAGATTTGCCTGTTCTGGACAGTTCCTGTGAATGAAATCGTACACTATAATGTCTTTTGTGACTGCTTCTTTTAGTATGTTTTCAGAGTTTATTCATGTTTTAGTATGTATCAATCCTTCATTTGTTTATATTTCTGAATAATATTCCATTTTTGTACCACATTTTGTTTACCCATGCATCAGTTGATAGACATTTGGATTGTTTCTCATTCTTCAAGCAATTATCAATAATGAACATTTTTCACAGATTTTTATGTGGAGTTAGGTTTCCATTTCACTTGAGCGTAGCACTCTGTGTAACACTGACAGACTGTTTTCCAACGCAGCTGCACCATTTACATTTACAGCAACGTGTGAGGGTTCCACTCTTCATATTCTCCCAACACATATTTTCTGCAGGTTTCTTGTTTGCTATTTATAATAGCCATCCCGGTAGGTGTGGGGATGGCATATTAACTGTGGTCTCGATTTGCCTTTCCCTAATGACTAGTTATGTGGAGCATTTTCTCATGTGCTTATTGGTCATTAGTGTATCTTCTTTGGAGAAATGTCTGTTCAAATCATTTGTCCATTTTTAATTTTTTTATTGTTGAGTTGTAGGATTTTGTTACATATTCTAAATATTCTTTATCAGAAATATTACTTGCAAATATTTTCTCCCATTCTGTGGGTTGCCTTTACTTCTCTTGATAGTGTCCTTTGGTGCACAAAACTTTTTAATTTTGATGTAGTGCAACTTATTTTTTCTTTTGCTGCCTGTGCTTCTATTGTCATAACCAAGAAATCACTGCCAAATCAATGACGTGAATATTCCCCTCTATGTTTTCTTCTTAGAGTGTTATAGTTTTACCTCTGAAGTTTAGGTCTTTGATCCACGTGGAGTTACTTTTTGTATGTGGTGTAAGGTAAAGGTCCAGCTTCATTAATGTGGATATTCAGTTTTCCCAGCGCCACTGGTTGAAAAGACTACTTTCCATACTGTTAGCACCCTTGTCAAAACTAGTTTTTATTTTGAATATCTATTCCTGCTTTAAATATATTCATGGGAGTTGATTGACCCAAGGGAGCCTTGAAAATATTATTTTTGGTCTTTGTTTAAAGACCCAGAAACTGTGCTTCAGTCTAGATATTCAGACATATCAGCACTTATTTATAGTACTTGCTAGTTATATATACATACAGGATTCAAATATGCTAATGTTGTGTTAATACATATATAAGTTTTCCTCTATCTTTTATTTTTTTCTTGATATACACATTATTTTCTTCTTACAGTACACAAACAAAGGAAAATTGCAGTGGTTCAGCCTGAAAAACAGTAAGTAATCTAATAGTATGTTTGAACAGTTGATATTAGAAAGGTAGAATAGAAAAATAATTAAGAGTATGTCTCCTCACATGTTAATTTCTCAGATGGAAGCATAATCCTTTAATTCAGCTTTGATAATTTACATACTTCTCCTTACAGTTTATACATTTCCTAAAATGGCATTATATACAGAAGGGTAAAATCCACTCTCAAGATGTTCCCCAAATTGAGTTTTCTTTGGCTTTGAGAGCTGGGAGGCATTTGAATAAGGGAGAGAATAGAGTCTCCATGCTGGGATTTATTAAAGAAGATCAAAAATTGTAAAGTAGGACATGATTCGTGACAGTGAAACAGTGGATCCTGAGGACAGCCGAAGGGAGAGGCGTATGGAAGGAGTGTCTGTGTGTCCCGTCAGGAGGTTCTCCGCGGCACATCTTCCTACGCAGCTTTAGAGGAGCGGCTGGTTAGTGTTGCCTTAAAGATACAAGGGTTTCTGCGTGTACGCATGTGTTTTTAAATATTGGGTTTTCAGTTTTGTATTAGTTTGCTCAGGCCGCCCTAACAAAATGCCACAGACTGGGTGGCTTGGACCACACGTTTACTTCTCACAGTTCTGCAGTGGGGAGTCCGAGATCAGTTTGGTTCCTGGTCAGGGCTCTCTTCCTCGCTGGCAGACTTACCACGGTGTCTTCACATGGAAAGGATGGGCGGGAAGGAGAGCCTTCTCTCTTCCTCTCCTTACAAGGCCACCAATCCTGTTGGGTTAGAGCCCGACCCTTTTTACCTCCTAAAAGCTTTGTCTCCAAATACAGTTCCATTGAGGATTAGGTCTTTGACATGGATTTTAAAGGGACACGATTCTGGTTATAACAAATTCTTTGTAATTTATGTCTGATTTTGTGGCTGTGTGAGTAATAAAACTGACCTTAGAAGTAGGAGGCCACAGAATTCTAATCTAGGTAGTGATAGCAGTGACAAAAACCTGGCCTTGGATTTTTCCTTGACTTAGTTGTCAAGACTGATCCAAAGTTTTAGAAAGGATTCTAAGAAGATAAATTAGTCTTTTTCAGTGATCGCTGCAAATACAATAATTCTCTTTTTAAATAATACAATTTGTCTTTAATTTTTAAACTGATGGAAGAAGAAAACAGACTCTATATTAAAAATGTTTCTGTTCTTTAACAATTAAAAACAACAACTAGTCTACTTGCGTTTTTAGAATCCCAGAAGGAATTCTGTAACTGTTGCTAATGTGAATGGGAGTTTGTTTGAACGTGCAGTATCCTCTGTCTATAGACTGTTGGCTCCCTAGGCTGTGTACAATTGCCATTTTAAAAAAAGAAAGATCAAGGAAGCACCTTCTATCACAGATTTCGCTGTCTGCCACCTTTGCTTTCTTCTTAGATTTGAAGGAAACTAACCCTCACACTTTACTGACTTTACGGATTATCTTACTATTTTGTTGTGTTTTCTTGACTCAGAATGCCATCCTCGAGGACCGTCCATGAGGGCCTGAAGAGTCGGGAGCTGAACTCCACAGACTCGGGTAGGATTGAGTGCCTGCAGCCGTAGGGAAGGAGGACCTGTAGTTTCTTTAATGGACGGTATCTAAGAATAAACAATACATTTGATTTACACAATGTAGCTTCAGAGGGGTTTCTGAATTGTGATGTTTGTCTCAAGATGTCCTTATTAACAATGATCTTTGGGCTGACATCTTTGTTCATTTACAATGTCTACGGAATGAAGACATTAATACCTCCCACATGACCACAGTCAAGTTTGGGTTTTGTGATAGGTCAGGTCACCTTGGGAAAAGAGTCTTAAGACTGATCACTTACTGGGTGCCAAGGGCTCCGGAGGTCAATATTATTATCCCCGAGTTTAGATAAAGAAACAGGCTTCCCAGGCAGTGCCCTTTCATATATATATTTCACAATTAAAAAAATAAAGCACTGGAAAAACAGGTTGTCCCAGAGGCGATACCTGATCAATGAGACAAGGCTCTTTTTGGAGGCCAGCAATCTCTCCCCGGAACTGCTCTTCCTCCCCCTGTGCTGGTTGTGTGATGCTTAGCATCTTGGCTGTGTGTCTTCTAGCACAGGTTGGGCACCTGGATGGTAGTTAGTAAATGCCTAGAAAAGAAAAGAAACCAAAGCTTAGAGAGATCATTCAGTTTATGAGTCAGAAATGAAACTTACATCTTTCTCAAGTTCAAAACCTGCATTTTTTTGGTCTCTTCTACCCACTGCCTTTTCATTATATCATTTATACATGGAGGATCAGGGCTGTGTAACTCATTTTTGATGTATTACTATGCCTACGGAAACTACAGAATTAAGACATTAATATCTCCCACATGACCACAGTCAAGTTTGGGGTTTGTGATAGGTCAGGTCACCTTGGAAAAGGAGTCTGAGACTGATCCTTATATGAAGGAGTTTTATTGGGGAGTACTTCTGGGAACAACTCCTTGGAGGAGTAAAGGAAGCAGGACTGGGCAGAGGGAGAAGTTGAGCCACATTCAGAGTAACAGAATTCCAGTCCCATGGGAAGCCTTGGCACTGCCATAGCCACTCAGACTCGTCCCCGAGTGAGGCAGTTCCTGGAAATAGGCTGCTGTTCCCTCTCCGCCTCACAAAGGGTGGGGTCTTGGGCAGGGGGGCTCTCCTAGTGAGGGAGGCCTAGGCTGCGTGAGGGTAATCCCAGGATAGACTTACAGCCCAGAGCTATAAACTGTCAACATCCCCAGCGGCAGGGAGCGGAAGTGCCTTAATCCCGAAAGGGGGATCTGGGTGGTAGAGTTCAGATGCAGAAGTGGACACCGACATACTGACCCGTGTGCCAAGACTGGATTCTTAGGAGCATTATGTACTGCAGGGCGCTGTCGACAGTGGGCAGTGCACACACGGCTCCTTTCCTCACGTTGGCTAACAGCGTCCATCAGAAGAGCTTCTCGCTGTTTGATATAAAATGAAGGTGTTTTAGTGTCTTTGAATGTTTTACATTCAGTTGCTGGGTTGCCAACCACTATGAGGGGATTTTTAAGAAATACTGTATTGCAGTACAGTATTCGTATATAAAAATGGTTGAAGAGAGGGTCTCTAGGCCCAGTTATACCCCACAGTACTTAAAGAATTAGAGATGTGACCACAGTGTACTTTCGGCCCTCTGAGAAATCCCAGAAATGGGAGGACACTCACATCGTAAAGGCTGCGGTTATAGTAGTTGGGTGCTTTTAAGGGAATGAACTGAGGTTCTGGATAGTATTCACCATCATGCCCTGGAAGTATTCCAGAGTCCATTATTGAATAGGTGGTTGTCAGGAATCATCATGGGTTCTGGAAGAAATCTTCCACTTCCTTGGTTGATAGAAGTATAAGGCTCTAGAACAGTGTCACTAACCCAGGAGTTCACCTGCACGTAATTTCGGACGCTGTCTGATTCTAGCAGTGATAAGCTCTCTAATGCGGCTGTTGTATTTTCAGGGCACTCTCAGGTAACATGTTAAACATCAAGATATGTAATTTCTAATATTACATAATGGTGCAGATGCTTGTTTTTCCCGCAGTAACCCAACTTTGAAAATAGGTGTTGGAAAATGACTGTTCTGAATATTTGTTTTTTTTTTCTTTTCATTTCCCAGTTATGATTAATGGAAAATATTGCTGTCCAAAGATATACTTCAACCACCGTTGCTTCTCAGGGCCATATCTTAATAAAGGAAGAATCGCTGAGCTGCCTCAGTGTGTGGGACCTGGAAACTGTGTTCTGGTTCTCAGAGAGGTAAGGCTCTGGCCCTAGTGCAAAGGAACTTGGAAACTTCATGGCAGTTT
>NW_006284347.1:66876-82221 GCF_000327345.1 Myotis davidii | reverse complement strand
TGCAAAGATCTCTGCATGCCGTGGAAGTGACAACCTTAGGTTTTGTCATAAGTGGTTAACTTTTCTCATGTTGGACAGTGAACTGGGCATGAAATTATTTCTGCCCACAGGACCTTCACCTATTAAGCTGTTCTTCACATTTCACATAGCAGGCTCACCGCTGTCAGTGTAAAAGGTCTCTGTTAGAGACCCATGGGAACTGGGCAAGAGTCGGTGTGAGAATAGTCAGTTTGTCACCGAGAGGCTGTGGTGTGGCATTAACCCGGGACCGTGATACAGCTGCGTGTCTGCTGGACTTGCAGAGCTTCCTGCCAGGATGCCACAGTGCCAGTAACAGATGTGAGGAGCATCAAACTGTTCAGCCCACGGAAGGGCAAGGCAGGCTGGGGAGGCTGGCACTCGGTCCGACTCCACCCACACGAAGGCTCGACTGTCTACAAAGTGTCCCAAAGAAACACAGTTTTCTGAGTATTGTGACTGGGAATGGATTCGGAAGCATACACTAGAGTAATTTTAAATCATGGTTCCATTTCTTTCTGACCGTAACGTTTTAAATATTTAAGAGAGTCTGATTACTTTCTTATTTGCAATTTTGATCAGGTGTCTTATCTTTAGTAGTATTATTTTGTTAACATTTGTTAACTAATGTGACTAGAATTAATCTCATAAATGACATGCTAAGGGATGGCAAGGTTCTAATGGTCTGCTTTTCTCCTTCCCAACCTATATTTCTGCTTTGAAAATGGAGCACAGGTCCTCACCTTACTTATCAATGCAGCTTACAAACCCAGCCGTGTCCTTCGGGAGCTGCAGCTGGACAAAGACTCTGTGTGGCATGGATGTGGGGAAGTCCTCAAGGCCAAGTGAGTAGGCTCCTCCGCCTTTATGCATATGCACCCTTAACAGGTCACAGAATCAGTTCTCCCACGGGTCATATTAGAGCACTCAGGTTCCTTGGGCAGTGCTGCTTCAGCTATTTGTGGTGAAGGCCCAGGTTTGTTTTCTTGTAAGTTTCCATTCTGTCATGGACCAGCCCTTTTATAAGATATGCTAGAAATGAATTATATGAAATACGAAATTTAAAAGGCATAGAATTCAAGAACAGTTTTCACTGTTACTAGATTTTAGAAACATAGAATTCCTTTTTCAAACTACTGTGAAAGTTCATAAACGTTTACTCTTGTTTTCTGCCCTGAACTTGTCATGGGTGTATGGCAGTTGTCAGGTTTTACTGGGCCTCACACCACACTCTGAGGATACGGCCTGAGGGAGGAAGACAGCGAAAGTCACTTTTCTGTTATTAGTGTGGAAGTTACTATTTGAAAACCTTAAACTTAGGAACAGGAAGCAGGAACCTTATTTTGCCAATTTAAGTAACTCAGCTTTTAGTTGTCATAGCTCACTAGATTATAAATGTAAGTATATAATACATAAACTCCATATTATTTTTGGAGTCTTAAAATATAAAAGACAGACTAGTCTAATAAGCAGAAATACTCTATATTCTAGCATGCAAATATTAAGACGCTTGATTTTTCTCTGGATAATCACTAGCCCAATAAACTTGGTGTCTGATGTCTTCCTATGGCAGATACAAAGGGAAGAGTTATCGGGCTACTGTTGAGATAGTGAAAACAGCGGATCGGGTGACTGAATTCTGCCGGCAAACCTGTGTCAAACTGGAATGCTGTCCCAATCTGTTCGGTCCACGGATGGTTCTGGATAAGTGTTCTGAGAACTGCTCTGTACTTACAAAGACCAAATATAGTGAGTCATGTTTTTCAGATTTGCTAACTATAGCAGCTGACCATACCTTGTATCTTGGAAAGTTTTTATTGCGCAGACTCACATATAGCAGAGGTATACAAACTTATTCGGTGAAGGACCAGATAATAAATATCTTAGGCTGTGGGTCATGTGATCTCTGTTGCATATTTTTGTTTGTTTTATTTTCATGTTTTTTTTTAAAAAAAACTTTAAAAAAATCTAAAAACCATTTTAGCTTGAGAGCTATACCAAACAGATCATGTGCCAGATTTTGCCAGCTTTTATATCTAGCATGTATATAAATTAGCTATTGAAGGTATTAGGATATGTAATGCATTCATACAATCTGCAAGTGTTTATTATGTGTCTGCTGTGTGCTGACACTGTGCTAGCACTGGGATATAAGAGTAAAGAAAAAAAATTTCTGTTCTCATTGAGTTTGCATTTTAATGTGGGAGACAGATAATAAACAAGTGAATAAATATATAGGGTGTTAAGTATTGTGGATAACAATGAAGCAAGATGAGCAAAGTAGGAGAGTTTTCTAATAGGAAACAACCTGAAGGAAGCCAGAGAGCCAGCCCCAAGACAGACGTCAGGGTGAGAATGGGTAGGGGCAGCAAGAGTACAGGCCTGAGGCAGGAGCGCGCTTAGTGTCTGTGAGGAACAACAAAGAGGCCACAGTGTTTGGGAGGCATCCATAGTAGGAGGGGTGGTTGCAGACCTCGCTCTGAATCATATAATGACACCTGTTCCTTCTCATTGTGTTTCTTCTCTCTTGTGAAACTGCAACAAAAAAGCAAGTGATAAAGGATGAAATTTCCAATTTGGAACTTTTTCAAGGCACTGTTATCCAACCACAAAATTCTGTTCCTAACTTTCCTTAAATTGTACAAGCCCTGATGTCACCTGGGAGAATTAACACAGAGCAGGACTTTATCTTGATAAATTTGAAGATTGCTTTTAGGGATCTCTCATTCTGTGCCTCTTAAACTTTATCATGCATGCAAATTCCCTGATGATCTTGTTAAAGGGCGGTTCTGACTCATCAGGGACCCAAGTGTCTGCATGTCTAAGACTCCCAGGTGCTGCTGATACTGTTGATCTAAGGGCCATATTTAGCATGATGAGTTTTATAATCAGGACTTGAATGATAAATCATAGAAGAGTAACCTTCCAGTTTCTATTTATACTTATTGGATTGTAAATTTCTTAAGGGTAGAGATTGTCTCAGCTTATTATGTTAGATTCAGCACTTAGGTTAGCAAATTGCCAAAAAAAAGCTGCAGTTATTAGCAGGTAAGTGAAATATGCTATTCATGCAAGTGTATATACAACTATGCCACTTTGAAGCTTTGGAAGATATATAGATTTTATTATGTCTTTTATCTGAATTTATTTTTCCACAATGATATAAGTGAAATTAGACTAAATATTAGGAGTCTTTATAATTTTTCTCAATTAATAATTTGAGTGATGTAAATGGATTTATATCCTTTGGAATTCATTTTTTTTTGGTAAAAATTATAGTATATATTCATCTTACATTAGTATATAACAGAGCTAGAATGTACGTTTCAATTTTAGAATTAGCTCTGTAATCTAAAATTTATAGGAAAATGCAAAGGACCTAGAAGAGGCAAAACATTCCTGAAAAAAAAAGAAGAATAAAGTTGGAGGACTTACTCTGTCTGACTTCAAGTTTTACCATAAAAATGTAGTAATCAAGAGTTGGGTGTTGATGAAAGAATGTCAGGTAGAGTGATGAGACCAAGGAGAGTGTCCAGAAATGGAGCCAAACTTATATAGTTAAATGATTTTCAACAAAGATGACAGATGTAAGGGGGGCGGGATTCTTTCAACAAATGGCACTGGTACTATTAGATACCCAAATTGAAAAAAACAAGCAAAACTCCTTGTCTCCTACCTTACTGCAAATAAAAAGCAATGCAAGCTACGTCATAGACTTAAGGCCTGCGCCCTCTCATAACCGGGGACCCCTTGGGGGATGTCAGAGAGCCGGTTTTGGCCCGATCCCTGCAGGCCAGGCTGAGGGACCCCACCAGTGCATGAATCCGTGCACCAGGCCTGTAGTAAATTAATAATAATACAAGAATAAACTGTTTTGCATTCTCACAACTGTAAACCTACTTTTGCCCCTCCCTGTGTGTTTTTAAATGATTAATTGAATGTTATGTGATTGTTATCTCACTTAAAAAAAAAAAAAGAGAAACAAAATATCCTGGAATTAGATCACAGTGATGGTTGTACAGTATAATGCATATACCAAAACCACTGAATTTGTACACTTTAACATAATGAAGTTTATGTTATGTGAATTATAGCTCATTAAAAATGAAAGAAACAAAAAAGATTTGAATATAGACACGTCACAGAAAAATATATGCAAATGGCCAATAAGCACATGAAAACATACTCAATATCGTTAGTGATCAGGAAAATGTAAATTTAAACTACAATGAAGTTACTGCATATCCACTAGATTGGCTAAAATGAAAAAGACTGACATTCCCATATACTGGCAAAGGCGTAGAGCACCTACATCTCTCATACATTGCTGATGGGAGTATAAAATTACACAACCCTATTAGAACACTGGCAGTTTCTTCAATAGTTAATCATACATTCACTGCTGGTGTGGCTCAGTGGTTGAGCATCAACCTGTGAACCAGGAGGTCATGGTTCAATTCCCGGTCAGGGCACATGTCCAGGTTGTGGGCTCAATCCCTGGTAGGAGGCATGCAGGAGCCAGCCGATCAATGATTCTCCCTTCCTCTCTGAAATCAATAAAAATATATAATTTTAAAAAGTTAATCCTACATCTATCATATGATCCAGCAATTCCTTTCCTAGTTATTTATCTAAGGAAAATGAAAACATGCCCACTAAAAACCATGCACAGAATGAACAACCTGGAAACAGCCCAGGCACCCACAAACAGAATAGATACACTGGTAAAGTCATACAATGGAATGCTATTCATCAGATATGAAGGCATGAACTACTTATACACACAACAGCAAAGACGAACCTCAAAAACATTATGGTTAATGAAAGAAGCCTTGCACAAAAAAGTACCTATTGCGTGGTTCCAGAGATGAGACAGGCTAACTTATAGTGATGAAAATCAGAATAATGGTTGCTGCTTGTGACGGGGGCTGACTAAAAAGGGACCCTAGGAACTTCCTAAGTTGATGGACGTGGCCTGTGTCTTGATGGGGGGAGGATTATTCAGGTATATGCATTTGTTAGTACGAATCAAACTGTACATCCGAGGCAGCGGTTCTCAACCTGTGGGTCGCGACCCCTTTGGCGGTCGAACGACCCTTTCACAGGGGTCGCCTAAGACCATCCTGCATATCAGATATTTACATGATGATTCATAACAGTAGCAACATTACCGTGATGAAGTAGCAACGAAAATAATTTTATGGTTGGGTCACAACTTGAGGAACTATTTAAAGGGCCAGAAGGTTGAGAACCACTGCTCTAAGGGCTCTACAGTTAAGGTTATTCCACTTGTAGGAAATTTAAACTTTAATCAAATGCAGTGTACCTGTTTTCTGCTGTGCTAATAGAATCTCTTGTGGCTTGAGGTGCACAAACATAATGAACTGCTTCCGTTTTCTCTGTCATTCACGTTTAGCACACTATTATGGGAAGAAGAAAAGTAAAAGAATTGGGAGGCCGCCTGGCGGGCACAGTAACTTAGCATGTGCCCTGAAAAAAGCCAGTAAGAGGAGAAAGAGGCGGAAAAGTGTTTTTGTGCACAAGAAGAAACGCTCCTCTGCATCTGTTGATAATACCCCGGTGGGCTCTCCTCAGGTATGAGATCTGATGTTCCTGTGACATCTAGAAGCCAAGGGGTCACTGCTTTACAGTGCAAACTCAGAAAGGGCACCTGCTCTTTCTCATTGAGATCCATGGCCAGTCGAAGATGGTTTTGTGGCCCCAGAACTGGTGTGTCCTGATTTTCAATGAACCTTCTCTCATTTTCTCCTAGGGAAGTGGGGGTGAAGATGAGGATGACCCCGATGAAGGAGATGACGATTCTCTGAGTGAGGGCAGTACTTCTGAGCAGCAGGACGAGCTACAGGAAGAGTCAGAAATGTCAGAAAAAAAGTCATGTTCCTCTTCTCCCACCCAAAGTGAGATCTCCACCTCACTGCCTGCAGACAGACAACGGAGGAAAAGGGAGCTTCGGTCTTTTTCATTTTCTGATGATGAGAACAAGCCGCCTTCACCAAAGGTGCCCCCTTTTTCACAGTGCACTCTTCTCTCTCGGATTTCTGTCTAGAATGTAATTGTTAATGATGTTGGCACTGCACTCATTTAATAACAGGCTTCAGTTGAATTTCCTGGGTCGCTTTTTAAATGATTCCACATTCAGTGATTTACTTGTGTTTCAAGGATTATTTGGAGATTAACTGTTTATTAGGAGGAAGGTCTCAGAGTGGCTGCTTGTCTTGAGTAAAAGAATGTTTCATTGCTAGCTTGTTTGTAGCCTGTCTTTTAGTTTAGGGAAAACTTCCTTTTTAATATTTTTCATAAATGGTTTTATTGAAATATAATGGTTTTGTAGAAATAAATTACCTTTTGTTCTGGTTAAGCTATCTTGTTTAGTATATTTAACATATACATATCTGTATATTATATAACATATACACACTAAAGTTGGCAGTTAAGTTGGTGTTTTAAAACTGGGTTGCTTTTTAAATATATTCTATGAACAGAAGCAACAAATGATTTCTCCTGACAATTTAGCTAATACTTCTGTCATTGGAAATAGCATCCCATTCACTTTAGCACCCACCAGAGAGTGAGTTGAAATTGACTGAGAAACAAGTGGGAGATTTGTTTAAAAGTGATTTTTCTGTTAAATTGTCCAAATGATTTCTTCGGAAACTTTGAGATAAAATTTTCCCCATTGATTTTTCTTATTATGAAAGATCAACATTTCCTGAGTTCCTAGTGTAGATGGGCCTTTGCCATCTTTGCTGGGAGAAATCACCTCGTAAAACCGTTTTAAATCCTGCCTGGAGGGGTTATGAATTTAAATAGAGAGACTTTTGAAGATTGTAATAACTCTTACACCATTGGTTTGCCTTTGTTGTGGGGAATGAAGGAAATCAGGATTGAAGTTGCTGAAAGGCTTCACCTGGACAGCAACCCCCTGAAGTGGAGTGTGGCCGATGTGGTGCGGTTCATCAGGTCCACCGACTGCGCTCCGTTAGCAAGAATATTCCTAGACCAGGTAACCGCCGGCACCTTTCGCTTTTAGTAAGAGGTTTCTTTAGCCAAGGAGTGTGGGTGCACTAGCAATTCATTTACAAGTCTTAGGAAAGATATTTCTGTGCAAAAGAAAAAACTCTTTTAGTTCCCATTTTAGGAATACAAATATGTCAAAAAGTCATTTATCTGACTTCCTTCATAGTTGAAGCAAATTATCATTGCATTCCCATTTTTCCTAAGAATTTATTTCCATCCCGCAAATATTTAAATGGCTTAAAATTAAGTATGCCATGCTTATTGCCCTCCTCTTTTCCAAAAATAACAGTTGGCGCATTTTAAGAAAATAACGTCTGTAATATATTAGGCTCTGAAGTTGTGATAAATTTTAAGGCAACTTTTCTGAGACAGAAATATCTGTGGTCTTAAATAAATGTTGAAATAAATTTGTTTTGATAATTGGGGAGATTCAAAGCTGAACATCTTTGAAGAACTTATCGGGCTTTTATGAATGTTACAGAGAAGGAAAACATTGAAGTTTATCGTTAATATCTTTCAGATTTAGAAAGAGTCCTCTAAAATGTTTCTTTTGGTGCATTTAATTGCTAGTTACAAGGCTAGGTAATTTACTGAATTTCTGCGAGCAGAAACTGTAGAGTGGATTCTTATCCTTGGTAAAGCTTTGTTATTAATTATGAAGATCCATTGGTATGGAGGACTATGAGAGGCACCTAAACGGAAATGTGTGATACTTATTCAAAGGGGAAAAGTAATGAAAACATAGGGACTCTGATTTTGACTAAGCTAGAGTGAGTGGGGGCTGTCATGATTGAGCTGCTATTTATGTGCACATCATACATAATTTGTATTTTGTGTTTTAACAGGAAATTGATGGGCAGGCCCTGCTGCTCCTTACCCTTCCCACCGTTCAAGAGTGCATGGACTTAAAATTAGGCCCTGCCATCAAACTTTGCCATCACATAGAGAGGATCAAGTTTGCTTTTTATGAGCAGTTTGCCAACTGAGAAGGACAACCAAAGTGAGCTGTATCTTTGAAGCACAAATGCAGCAAATCCTTCGCCTGCTCTATGAGTGGAGCTGAAATAGTGCTGGGGTGCTGGGCCCTGCAGGTGTCGGCTTGTTCTCTTTGCACTTTCGGGGAAGAAGGTCCCACAGTGAGGAAGCAAAAACTGCACAGAAGTGGCTCCCCTGCCAGTGGAAATGGGAGCATCTCTCATTCAGCAGATGGCAGTTTTAAAAAAATAAAGTTGTGAAGCAACGACTCATACAAGAAGAAGCAGCGTTTCCAGGGGTGTGGCCTAAACAAAGACTAATCTAGGCTGCAGGAAAGCCCCCTTTTGGGAGTTTTCTTTTTGTTATGTCCTCTCCTGTTGTCGATTGAACTTTGTTCTCTGCTTTCTCTTTCTTGGAAAGAGAGGACCTGGCTTTAAGGCAGCACTGATTTGGGACTGCACCTAAGGCAAACCAGTGCTTCACTGTCATCGTGGTTTTGAGCTATTTTAAATTAAAACAGTTTCTTTTGGGGATGATTATGTGGCTCTGGGGTTTTGAATGTGCAGTCACACTTGGCCCAGTTTGAAGTCTGTTCTTAGGAGTCCCTTTGTTTACTACCTCTGTTGAGAATTGAGCTTGCAGCCATGTGTGAGGTTTTTGTATGGTGCCATTTTAAGGTACATGAACACTAAACTTATGGCAGAAGTTGGAGGGGGAAAACACTGTTTGCTTCCTCAAAAACATTGTGTGAGCACTTACACCAGTTCCTTAACTGACCTGATCTAAGAACTTGACTGTCATTGTTTTCCATCTTGACCTAGCATGGGCTACCTGTTTTAAGAAATATCTCAAAGACTGTTGGTATTTCAGTTTAATTGCTCTCTCCCCATTAGTTTTCAGAGGGACTTCAGTGGCTTTTATTGTGTTTACTTCTCTTCACAGTTGTTTGTCTGTTTCAGTTCTTAAAGTCCTTACTTGGGATAAAAATCAGTAGGTATTTCTTGGACCCACCATTAGGTCCATTTTCCCTTTCTCCATGTCTTGAGACAGGTAGTATAGAAGCACAAGAAAGAAAACAGGTTTGAGGGCTTATGCAGAGCATGGAGTTTCTGTAACTATTTCCTCAGTGGCTAGATAAAGACTGAGCGGTGGTTAAGGATTCTGGAAACCTCTTTGCCTAGTCAGGTTTACAATTTTCTTCAGTTAAGTCTTTAAATTGAATATAATTTATAGTCTGAGGATTCCTACTCAGTAACGCAGTTTTCTTTTAGGTGTTTCTTTGACCCAGCTCAAGTTGACATGAAGCTACAGGTGAATTTCACTTACCATTGCACTAATAGCTATTATAGGATAATAGCATTTGCTATACTGGTCCAGCTGTTGAGGAAAGATTGCTTCCTTTAAATGGTTTGCTTTGCTGAGGGTATTTTTAAAAATTATCCTAGTCAGCTGCAAATTTATAATATAATCATTCCTCTCCAAGATTTGAAAATGTTTTGGAACTACAAACTGGGTAAATTCCAAACAGCTCTACAAATACAAGGTAATACTATCAATGAAAAATGATTGTGATTTTTTTCCCCCTTTTCATTCCCTTGACCCGCACCTGTTTTTATAGACATTGGTAAACATATTTTAGTTTAGACCCTCTCTTCATTGGATAATTTATGAACCATCTTAATTCAAGCCCTCCAACCAAACCATCTATTAAAACATCAGCTCTTTGTTTAGGCTGCTACCAGATATACCTGGAAAGAAGCTTCATTTAAGCAAAAATTAATATGTTTGACCTTACTCACAGCCCAGCTTTTGAAAATGTGATTACTTCTATGCCCACAGAAGAGAAGCATATATAAGATGCTTGGGAACAGTTAGCATTAAGCAGATAGACTTTGGAGGAGGGCTGTAGCTTGAATAATCAAGTCTCCTGAGAGCTCAGCAGTCAAGGCACCAAGGTAGAGGAGATTCCTGGAAGATCAATGGGACAAAAAAAATCTGGAATTAATTAACACTGTTGTCTTATTTAGGAAAATGAGGTTTATTTTCTATAAGAGGAAATTCCCACATGCAACAGTGAACACGGGGTGGGGCAACAGTAGGTTTACAGTTGTTTGCATGGAAAATAATACAATAATTAATAAATAATAATACAAGAATAAACTGGCATACTCACAACTGTAAACCTACTGTTGCCCCTCCCTTTTTTGTTATTATTGCCTCTCTTTTGATTTCTCCTGAAACCACTGAATTAGGATCACCCCCCATCACAAGTAAAGGATGAAAAGCTCCTGGAAGGGAAACAAATGGCCCTATGTAGTCTGATTTGGATAGAGTTGCGTCCCAACCAGCTCATATACATTTACCATGATTAATTCAAGCTCAGCTTCCTCCTAGAGAGAGGCTGACGCTAAATTGGCACCTCAAGCCACAATTGTGCACAAGAAGAAACGCTGGTAAAGTCCTACAATGCTGTTGTGTAGGGTTTCCCTTACTACTTTTTGCATTCTTACACTGAGATACAATTTATGAGGCAACTGCATTGAAGAATAATGATATATCCCCAGCTTCTACTTCCAGATATTGGACAAGAGAGGATACTTGTTTGGAAAGTTGGCATAAGGCATTTTTGTAAAGAGTATAATGTTTAGGCTTCGTTTGCCTCATACAACTGCTGGGGCTGGGCTGGACAGTACTGACATTCTGATCCCTATGATTCTGAATCAGATTTTAAGCCTGACACTAGTGCACCACATTGGGGTGAATGTATGTTGCACATAGTGCTGAACTTTGTTTTTTAAAGGCACCGATCTCTTAAATTTATGAGAGGTGCATGCAAGGTGCCACGTTGGAATCTCACCTTTCACTGGCCCCATAGCCTGCCTGAGGCCAGAAAGTTTTCCATGATCCACTTTTGAGCCTAAATTGACAAGCTTGGAGGCAGGTGAATGAACTATATCATCCCCCTGGACCTTGACATCGGCTGACCAATATTAGCTTATTACTGCTCTGTGAATGTGTTAGGGGAACCTTGTATAGCACATGAAAATTTGCCGACATTTTGACTGTACTTTGTCAGCTTCTGGGAACTATGCTATTTTCTTTTGTAAACTACCTTCATCCTTCTCTGTTGAAGTGGCTGATGCAGGGAATGTACTAACGGGGGCTTTTACCTTCTCTGGCTTTCTTTAACCATGTAAGTGGCTCCCAGTATCTACATTATCGATATGCACTTGCCAACATCTGGAAAAGGTGGGCTTCTTGGTAAATAGTTGTTGACTTATGAGAGAGTCAAACATAGAAAACCAGTTCAGAACTTGGCCTTGATTTGCCTCTTCTCATGAAAGTAAAATTATTCTCACTGTGAGGGACAGGGCTTTGGACTTGCATGGAAAATAATACAATATACATTTTACTCAAGGACTTGAATACATTTTACTTGCTGTCTTATACCAGTTCAGTAGCGAATGTGGTACCTGAATAGAGATTAAAAGCTTTAAAGGCCTTGGGTAGAGTAGGACTCAGAACCATTGCCCTCTCTCAAACCAAAAAGTATTTCCAGGGGACACAATAAACATCAGGGAATTGTTAACCGTAGATAAGATTTATCTAGATGGCAACATTAGGAAAACTGTCACAGGCACGATTTACTTAGCACCTATCACCAAAGACTTTTATATGTAAGATGCCATTTGCTGATTTGATTGATGCCCATAGAAACTCAGAGAGTTGTTAGGAGCTTAGCCTCAGCAGTGGAAATACTGGGTTTGAACTCTGGTCCCGTATATTGGGGATGTTTCGTGTATGTATGTATAAATTCAAAAGTATTCTGTGTTAATAGTTGGCCTTAGGAAGATGAAGAAGTCACTAATAAACGAAGTATAAATATTGGTGGGAACTGGGTACCCCCTTTTAAAATTTGAATGTCTTTGGTCCTGGGTCATGGTCATGGTGCTGGCTCAGAAATTGTAGGACAGAGCATCCTGCAAAACCAAGAAGAAATCAAGTGATAGTCATGCAATTATAATCCTTCTTTGACTTTATTCACTTTTCAATGTTACACTAGTGAATTTTGATGATTCCCACCCACTCTGTGAGAATGTGCATACTTTGGAAATTTGAATTTATCCAAATAAGCCTCCTTGGAGTGTTGGCAGAAGAGTTCTCAACTCAAAGCTCTGTCCGAACGGGTCTGGTTTCAAACACGCTCACTTGGGGTTTCCTCTGTGCTATTCCAGACCACATAGGTAGTCTTGTTTCTGAGAGCTGCCTTAGGGATTCAGGTGTAGAAGGTGGTGAGTGGTAAATGACTGGGGATTGATTTTCTTGGTTCTGCTATTTCAGAAGTCTTAGATTTTCACAAGAATCAGCAAAACCAGGAGTGAGGGTTGGGGGAATAGAGGAGTAAGCCTAAAACTCTCTCCCCTTATATCTTTTCTGACTTAACACAGTTCTTGGATCTGTTCTGTGCTATGGCCTATCACAGAGGACTATTTCAAAAGGGAAATAAGCCACAGCCTCACAGGGTAAGTCTTTAACACCAGCAGTGAAGTGCGACTCTGAGCCGTGGGAGGCAAAGATGATACTGAAGCCACCATTTCTGATGGGGGTTCCCGTTCTCAGGATGTGTGGGAGCTCAGTCCTAAGGGCTTCTACATGGTGTAGTCAATCTAACTGCATGTCTAGCTTGGCAAATAGTGTTGAAAGGTTGAGGCTTTGGGGGCCAATCAGATCACAAAGCTGATGATGGAGGGCAGTTACAAAATTTAGACAAAGTTAAAACTGGACAATTCCTTAGCTCCTTTTGCAAGAAGTCTCTAGGGAAGTGTAGTTTGAGTGTTTCTCTTGAGAGTTAAGCACTCATTTCTTTTCCTTTCTTTTTTGGGTTGAGTGTTCTCTAAAGACAATCAGAGGCCTGTGAGGACAGGACTTCTGGCGGGTTCCAGCACTGTCCTGAGGCCTCTTTCTAATACTAACTCGTTGGAACTGATGCACTTTGTTTAATGTCTGTTCTTTTATTTTTACTTTTTAAGCTGCTTGTTTGGAACAAAATGAAATGCATATTGCGTTGTATCCTTGCTTGCTGTTTTTCTCTTAATTTTAAAAGTTAATGCATTGGGAATAAAATATACTTAAGGAGAAATATGCACAAGAATACCTATTTAAAAAAAACACAAACTTCCGCCAAGTTTGATGTTATTTCAAGGGATTAAAAAAATAACTATTTTGGGTGAATATTTTGCGTGAGGTTTTTGGTGGCTTTTTTTTTTTTGTAAATAAGAATGTATATAAACTTGTGGTATATTATGGCAGTTCAAAGTGGTTGTGAGAAAATGAAAGCAGGTCTTAAGCTATGTTTAACTTCATTCAACAGCAAGAGGGCTTCTTGCCAAGAGTAAATCCTTCAAAAAAACTTTCTAGCGGGGCCTCATAGAATCATCTCCGACGGAGGAGAATATTCCTACTTTAATAAAATGAACTTTTCTAGAATTCTCCCCCCTCTCCTGCTGTCTGGGTCTTTTCCTCTCCCAATTTAGGTACTTTTATTGCAATTTAGGAAAGGTAGGAAGAGCAGTGACTGCACCCGGCACTGGGCACTCTGCTCCTGATGTCTGAAGATGCTTCTTGTTCCACTCCATTGCTCCGGTGCGGCAGCA
The DNA here is from genome assembly GCF_000327345.1 of Myotis davidii. Lineage (NCBI taxonomy): Eukaryota > Metazoa > Chordata > Mammalia > Chiroptera > Vespertilionidae > Myotis > Myotis davidii. Next base: position 68,536 of record NW_006284347.1, on the reverse strand, counting down.
GCCAGGCCTTAAGGATTCCTCCGCCTCTGGATGTGCAGAGCAGTGCTTTGTCAAGAACTCCATTTTTCAGCTCTGTGTGCAATTTTCCTTGAGCTGTTTGTGTCTTCAAGCAACCAAGAGTCTCCTTATGCCCATCCACAGTCTCTTCTGCTTCAAGTACACATCCTCTTGTTTGGTTCTCTCTCAACATGGACTGTTCACTGTTGAGCATCCCCATAAGAGACCTTCTTAGACTTAAAGACAGTAATGCGAATTTCCCTTACCTATTTATTTCCTCCACCTGATTTCCTGTATTTTCCCATGGTCAATACTTGTGGAGAGTTTTAAATTTTATAAATTAAAATTCAGTTTAATTTAAAAAGCATTGTGTTGCACGTTCTCTGTGCCAGGCACTATGTTGGACCCTAGGGTGAATAAAAACCAGTTCCTGCCCCCAGGAGGCTCACAGTCAGCTGTGACCGTGTCTAATTTAGCAGTCTGACAAGTTCCAGTGGAGCAGCACACAGGAGGGCATGTGGAGGTGCAGTGGGGAGAGGGAGGTCAGGCAGGCCTTGAAGCATAAATAGCCATTCATGGAGCAGGGAAAAGGAGCAGAATTCTGTGCAGCGGGAATACCACGGGAAGGCAGAGGTGTGAAAGTGCATTGTAAGAGGGCTGGAGGATTGGCACAGGAAGAGCCATTAGCATTTTTGTTCTCTGGATAATGAGGTTAACATTTCAGTTAACCAAGGAAGCTTTTGTATGGCTTTAACTCGTGTAATTCGCATGTCTTGGTGGCTTTTAGGGAAAACTTCCCTAGATAGGGTATTTATCGTCCTACACAAATGGAGCCCAGTGTCTACTGGAATAACACCGTGTGTGCACTGGCATTAAGTGGATGGATGCAGCAGGAAGGTCAGGGACTCCAGCACCAACAAGAGATGCCCAGAGAGGCGCCAGGAGGGGTTGGGAGGGTAGTAAGGGAATGTGGACTACAGGCCCTATTCGAGGTAGAGAGCAGGTTCCAAGGAGCCAGAAAGGGTTAGGTGGGAGGAAATGCGTACGTGTGAAGAGAGGTGTTGGAGACGCTGGCAAGTACAAGTTGACTTTGTTTTATGAATCACGTTCAATGTAAAAAAGGTAGAGGCATAATCACACATTTTCAGGATAAGCCTTGTATATTTCTAAGTGAAGGCGACTGGATGGAAATGACAATTTAAATTACATTTAGCAGCGAAAAAGAAGAAAGTCAACGAGGGCTGACTGGTGACTCTAAGATAAGGCTGTGGCCAGGACACCGGTATGAACGAGGAAAGCAGAGGACGCATAGGAAGGCGTATGCCTCCGTGCTGAGCCGTGGGTTGTTTTCCTCCACAACGCGCTTCAGCATAATCCAGGCTGCTTTCCGAAAAATGCAGATGACCCGGCCCTGTCTCAGGGCTACTGAGCTGGAATCTGAGGGTGGAAACCAGGAGCATTTTTAATCAGTTCTGCAGGATATGAAGGATTTATGTTGGAGAATGTAGTCCCAGACCGTCCCTGCTCCTGCCCTTCTGACGTGGAGCTGGCGATCCCGGGGCCGCTTTCCCACTCCTGAGTTAGCTCCTCGGGCTCACCTGGTCCCACCTGTGACCCGAACTCACGGCCCCGCCCCTCGCCCTGGCCGGAGCCCCGCCCCCCT
>NW_006284347.1:65796-66673 GCF_000327345.1 Myotis davidii | reverse complement strand
CACCTCCGCGGGGACCCTCCTGTATGAAGAGTTCAGGCCTGGGGACCCGGGCCCTTGGGCGGAGGTGCCTGCGCCCTTTGAGCCCAGCCCGGGCATTCCCAGGACCCGGGTCCCGAACCCCTGGCTCTGTCTGTGCAGCCTGTGGCCATGGGTCCCCCTGCTCCTCTCCTACCCCCGCACACCCCTCTCCTGAGATACCCGCCTAACACTCGCTGCGCTCCCACCTGGCCGCCGCGGATTAAGGCTGACCACTTTCCACCTGGGGCCATGCCCCTCTCCGAGGCTCTGGTCAGCCTCCCCTCCGCGCCCATAACCCGCATCTCTAGATCCCCAGTTTGACACGGAGCTTCTTTCCTGCACCTACACTCAAAAGATTGCTGTCTCCCGTTCGTATTTAAATCCCGCTGCTCTGCAGTAACCTGATTTGTTAGCCGGGCATTGCATTCCCAGTGCTACCTCCTCCCCTCCACCCCCTCCCACCCGGAACTGCTTTCTCAGGTTTATTTTCTGTTTTGATAGCGGCAGGGCCCACCCGGACTCGCTTCTGCACATTTCCTTTTCTTCCAGAACAGGCGCACCTGTACCATCTCTGTCCCAAACTTTCCTACTTAAGTCTCAATCAAGCCTCCCCTGGCTCTTCCCTTTCCCAGCCCACTTTTATTATTTATATTTCAAATGTCTTTCCTTTTCGTGAGACTTGGGCAACCTAGTGGCTTAATGGAGAAGGAGGCACAGAGGGCCTGGGAGGTCCCCGAATCCCTGTACGAAGTCACCAGGGGCCCATCCCTGCGAGTTTCATGACGGACAAAAAAGCCCCAGACGGCCCTTCTGGAAAACTAGGTTTTCCACCCCGCTGTCATGTGTGCTGCCCAGTGTG
>NW_006284347.1:41730-65152 GCF_000327345.1 Myotis davidii | reverse complement strand
GGGGGGGCGGAGGGTGTGTATTTTCTTAGTGCACATCCTTCCCTTTATTAAAGTATCAAGAAGCTTCTGTTGGCTTGTAGGCCTAGGAGTGTCCCTGCGATTGCACTTTGGGGGAAGGGTTATAACTACCCGGGTAATGGCATTAATTCCAAAATGACTTGCTCTCATAAGTTCCCCACTGTGCTCAGGGTGGGAAGTTCCTGCAGAAAATACTCCCTCCGCACCCAGAGGGATCCAGCAGCAGGTGCACGTGTCTTGTTAGGTCCAGTGGCTGGAGTAGCCACTTTGCTTGTTTGTAACATGGGGCTTATTTGGGTGAATTCTCCCAGGCTCTGGGTATCTCTGAAGAGACTGTTCTTGCACACCACTTTCTTCTGGTCGCCTGGCCTTGATAACTCTTGTAACAAGTGCCCAAGTGTGTATGTTTGCCACGTTTTCATTTCAGTCTCTACTTGCCTTGCTATTTTCCTTGCTGAACAAATACCCACTTGTTCCCACAGTAGTAATTTGTGACAACAGAGCCAAAATCAGCTGCTGACTTGGGTGCTTGAACTGTGTGTGTTTTCATTGTGTGTGGGTCCTCACTCCCCTCCCACCTCGCTCCTCCAGCTGGCCTTCCTTTCTCTCTAAGACAGTGGTTCTCAACCTTCCTGATGCCGCGGCCCTTTAATACAGTTCCTCATGTGGTGGTGACCCCCAACCATAAAATTATTTTCGTTGCTACTTCATAACTGTAATGTTGCTAGTTATGCATCGTAATGTAAATATCTGATACGCAGGATGTATTTAGGCGACCCCTGTGAAAGGGTCGTTCGACCCCCAAAGGGGTCGCGACCCACAGGTTGAGAACCGCCTCTCTAAGAGCACTGCAGGCTTGGCTGTTATTTTGTTCTCTAACCTAAGCTTTCTTAGCTTAGCTCTGGCTAATTTTTGTGCCTTTGGTTGATGCTGATGGCCTGACTTACTCCCTGGGATTTGAGACTTGTGATTCAGGGAGGGAAATGTGATTATGACAGGGCAGAGTTCCTCAAAGCTGAGAAGTGTGCGGATTGAATGTGTGCAGAGTGAAGGTGCTGGCCCTGCGGGTCTTCAGGGACACACTCGCCGCTTTACTTAATCTCTGTGCAGATCCCACTGTGGTGCATGCAAAGACCGGACTAGAAAGGGGCCTCTTGGTTAGTGGAAGGCTAGGTGTGGAGGGAGCGTGTGGAAATGGGTGGCAGGTCGGGACAGTGATGAGTAGGAGTGATGGGGAGAAGAATTGGAAAGGCTGGAGCTGGGTCTGCCCTGGACACAGAAATGGAGGTGAGAGCCAGCGCCTTAGTTGCCCACCGAGAAGCAGACAGCAGGCCAAGGAGAACCCACTGACAGGGACCCAGTCAGGGGAGGTCCTTTCTTCCCTCTTGAACTTGGTTCTGGTTTAGTGTAACTATGGGGCTCTACCGTTTTGCACTGGGAAAAGGGGGAATGACTTTGCTGGGGAAACCAAAAGGGGGTGGGGATGGTCTCATGGATGTACACCGGCGAGCTGTTCGGCTTTGCCTGAGCCCTTAGTCTTCTAGTCCCAACGTCGCTTCTTCAGAAGGGCCAGGCTCCCATTAAAAGAGTGTCCACTCTGCAGCCCCTGAGCGAGGCCTTGTTAAGATGAGGCCACGCCACCCTTCACCAGTTCCATGGTTATCTTCTTCAAGCATTCTTCTCTAACAGTCCCTGCTTCTGTGGAGTCATAGTCTTTTCACTTCCCGTGCTTTCGTCCCCCAGGCAGTGGGCTCAGTGCCTCTCTTCTCGGACACTTCCCCCGGTTCTGGGGGCAGGTACTGTTCCGGTTCTCTGTCGGACCAGCTCCGTTCTATAAAGTGGACCCACTTCTCTGCCAGACATCACTCTGCACCCCTGATTTCAGTGATGCCTCAGACCCCTCTTTATGTTTTTCTGTCCAGAAAATCACTTTTTTATCTATTGACAAGTTGCTGTGATTTTTATCCTATTGGGTTTTGTCCTAGAGCAGTGGTTCTCAACCTTGGCTGCACATTAGAATCACCTGGGAATCTTTTTAAAGTCCTGATTTCTGGGCCTCCCAGAAATCCTCCCAGACGAGGCCCAGAAATCAGGATTTTAAAATGATTCCCAGGTGATTCTGATGTGCAGCCAAGGTTGAGAACCTCGGTCCTGGAGGAGGACTTCTCATATGTATTCACATCTTGGATGAGGATTTTGATTCTCACAAAGATTTCTCATCCTGGCGCTCGCTTGGCTCACGGGGTGGGGGTTTTCAGACGGTCCCGGTCCAGGCGGTTGAGAGTTGGTGTGCCAGGTGATATATGTAGCCGATGCTTCAAGCTCCCTAAACATACAGACTATGACAGGCCGCTGTCCGCGGGCATGTCCCAGTGTCGGCATCACCTTGTTGAGTTGGTGAGACTTCCAGAGGCGCCAGCCAGGAAAGCGGAACAGACTCAGAGGCAAGCTTATTCAGAGACTTCCCACTCTGGGCTTTCTGGGGTGCCCCTGGAAGGCACTGGTGTCCTAAGTAGAAAGGAATGCTTTGAACAAGGGGCTTTGTCATGAGCTGCCTGCCCAACAGTTCCTCCTGTTTTGGTGGCTTTGTCTCTAATCTGTGACTCGATGGAGTCACTCAGACTAGAGTCACAGCAGAATGGAGCTGAGAGCCCCAGAGCCCAACAGATTGTCCAGCGCAGGGCAGTGGGCCTGCTGGCAGCCAGAGGTCAGGCCTGGCCAGGGTGTGTGTGTGTTGGCTTTTGGGGGTGTTTGCTGTCAGGATGCGTGAGTGCAAAGCAAACTCAAGCCTCCTTCACTGTGTCCAGAGTTCTGGGCAGAATTGGTTTCTCACAAAACAAGCATTTTGAGGGCTTGGATAAAGCACCCTGCCTATTTCCATGTTACGGACACGGGGACGAGCCAGCTGGGAGAAGGTGTCCGGGTTTTACAAAAACACTGCCGGCATTGAGAAGTGGTGGTGTTCTTTCCTGAGGCTCAAAGTAACATCACAGAACAGTGGGCCCAGCTTTGAAACCTTAATCTCAAATAGACCCTAGTGTTTTCTCACATGTGAACTGACCTCCCTGTGCGTTCTGTGCACACACACCGAGGTTGGGACAACCTTTCCTGGGATCACCTCTTCCCACCCTATCCCAGTTTTTATTTTTAAAAATGTCCAACAGTGGGAAAGATGGTCAGTAATAGAGTGAACAGAGTAATAGAGTGAACAGAGTAATAGAGTGAATCCAGCCCTCCACCTGGATTCAGCAATTGTTCACATTTTGCCACATTTGCTTTATCTCTGTATGCTTCTTTTGGCATCACTCTTTACTCCTAAGAACTTCAGTTGAGTCTCCTAAGAATAAAGGCAGTCTTCTACATCACCACAGGTTCATGATCACACATAAGAAAATAAATAACTTCGCCCTGACCGGTTTTGCTCAGTGGATGGAGCGTCGGCCTGTGAACTGAAAGGTCCCAGGTTCGATTCTGGTCAAGGGCATGTACCTTGGTTGCGGGCACATCCCCAGTAGGGGGTGTGCAGGAGGCAGCTGATCGATGTTTCTCTCTCATCGATGTTTCTAACTCTCTATCCCTCTCCCTTCCTCTCTGTAAAAAATCAATAAATTATATGTTTTTAAAAAGAAAATAAATAACTTCACTATATCATCTAATATCCAGTCTATATTCCTACTTCCCCAAATGTCCCAGGTTTCTGGAATTTTCAATAATTATGATCCAATCAAGGTCCTCATATTGCATTAAGTCACTTACTCTAGAACAGTGGTTCTCAACCTTCCTAATGCGGCAACCCTTTAATATAGTTCCTCATGTTATGGTGACCCCCACTTTCATTGTTACAAATTGAACATAATTAAAGCATAGTGATTAATCACAAAAACAACATGTAATTATATATGTGTTTTCCGATGGTCTTAGGTGACCCCTGTGAAAGGATCGTTGGACCCCCAAAGGGGTCGTGACCCACAGGTTGAGAACCACTGCTCTAGAAGCATCTATATCTATACTATAGACACACACACACACACACACACACACACATACATATACACACATGCACATGCACGCGTGCGCACGCGCTCACACACAAGCACGCACGTACGTACGTGCTTTTCAATGGCATGGCCTTCTTGAAGAGCCCTAGCCAGTTGTCTGGCGTTTCCTATGCGTGGTGTTTGAGCTGTTTGGCTGACCCCTGTGTTTCCTGAGTTTGGACTGGAGGAGCTATGAGATTCACACAACCTTTCTTACCATCAGAGCGCTCCATAGTCAGAGCACTCCATAGCCAGAGCGCTCCATAAGCGGCGCTGTGTGCTTCAGAGTGCATCGCACCAGGAGGCACGTTACATCAGGCAGTCCCACGGATAATAAGGTCAGTTACTGAGCTGAGGGGGGAGGTCTCTAGATCTCGCCCTTGTCAAGGTCCATTTTCCTCTTTGCAGATAATAAATCTCTGTGGTAGATACTTTGAGATCCTGCGAATATCCTGTCCCCCAGTGAATTTCCCCTCCGTGTCCACCTCCTCCTGGTAAGATAATGAAAACTAGTGATGGCTGAGTTGGAGCTCACACGCGAAGGCACCTGTCTCTGGGCCTGAACCCAAAACACACTCCTTAAATGTCGGCCGCCTTTCCTGCTTCCAGAGTGCCAGCCAGGGCAAAGGGAGAACACCCCTGTGTCCTGCCCCAGGTCGGGCTCTGCCCAGGGGGAAAGCAGGGTGGCTGGTTAGGAGTCTTAATGTTTAGAAACTTTTCAGGTTTTCTAAATGCTGATTTATCTGGTAGCATTTATTCATCATGGTGAGCTGCTCCTTTATTTATAATAAAATTTCATTAGTTTGGAATAAAATCAGGGCAAGAGAAAGTTGTCCGAATTGTAGAATAATTTAAGGAAATGCGTTTTTAGCCTTTTCAATATCTGTTTTGTTCAGTGTGCTTATAGGGGCCTGTCACACCTCTGCTGCTGTAATGATCTGTTTAAAATCCTTTGCAATTAGTATTGTATTTACTTGAAGGTGAAGTCGCGTGGACAGAGTTTTACAGGTGGTTACGAATAGCAGGATCCCTGGCTCTGGAACCTGTCTGACCTGCCTTCCGTTTCTGCTTCTGCCCTGCAGTGCCCTTGGGCAACCGACCCATTTCTCGAAGCTTCAGTTCCCTCCCCAGCCAGACGGGGATGATGCTTTTTCTGGGAATGTGGAGATTGGAAAGAATGTCTGTAAAGGAAGCTGGGTCCGAGTCAGGCACGTGAGGCCCTCCTACGGGACAGGGGCAGAGGTTGGGGGCGATGCCATCATCTGCATTTTTACCATATTTGCATTCAGGAGCTCTGTTGAAGAACCTTTCACGAGTGCTTGAGTAACTTGTTTTCTGAATTAGGTTAAACATTCTCTTTTCGTCTTGTTTGCGTAGCACCTTTCCCTTTAGCCCTCTTTTCACAGACTGCATGATAGTAAAAACCTTATGGCAGCAACACAGTGATTGTGAATTCCGTTAGCATGGACCCACGCCAGGTGGCTTTAGTTTGTGTAATGATCTCCTTTCTTCAGCCTGTCCTGGTGGTTTCACAGACAGTGTCTCCCGTGGGCTGTGAGAGGGCAGTGGGTGAACTGGGGCAGGCCACTGACGGCTGATAGACCTGTGTCCGAGTCCCTGGTGTTACTGGCTAGCCTATCTATATATCTGTTTGATAGATAATAATTATTTGTGTATTACATTCCCCTTCCCCCTTACACCCAATAAGTCCCCTTGAAAGTGGGATTTTTTTTTCTTTTTTAGAAATTTCTGCTTCACTGATACATCTGGCACATAGCAAGCTCTCCGTAAATAAGGTTGTAACGAATGGAATTGTCTCTGTGCTTCCTTTAAGGGTGTGTCCCTTCCTCTAGGGCAGTGGTCGGCAAACTGTTGCTCATGAGCCACATGCGGCTCTTTGGCCCCTTGAGTGTGGCTCTTCCACAAAATACCAACTTCTGTGCATGGGCCACGAAGTTTCAGTCGCACTGTACGTGTGCGCCCACACGGCGCCTTACAGATGGGGGTGCCTTACAGATGGCGGTGCCTTACAGATGGCGGTGCCTTACAGATGGGGCTGCTCCTCCCTGGCCAGGTTTTCTGAGGCAGCAGACAGGAAAGTTGCAGGTCTGCCATTTCCACTGCTGGCCCCCCTATGGCCCCAGGGATGGGTGTTGGGGTCCTGCAGGGAGACTTAAATGAATGTGTTTTTTCCATCAAGAGCCTCAGTTTGTGGTGATGCGAGGCATGAGGGCAAGGCGAGGGCAGTGCTGTCTGAAGGTGTTCATAGCATGTGAACCACTGAATCACAGCAGTGAGCTTCTCAGCCCTTGCTCCCGCTGCTGGAGCTGCCAGTGGTGCTGTGTGGTGGGTCCTTCCTCTGGGACTGAGGTGCCATTCTGGCATCTTTCCCGATTGCCAGACTCCTGGACCTGCCCCATCCTCCTTTCCTGAGCTCTTTCGGTGCTATGGCCAGCGGTCGCCAACCTTTCGGACCTCACGGACCACCATTCGTCCACGGACCACCGGTTGGCGACTGCTGCTGTGGAAACTGCAGTCACCACGGTCTGCCCTATAGTTTGGGCCGGGGAGAGTAGCCTTGTGATCAGACACTGGGATGCGGCAAGATGCCCCTAGGCGGCTCTTCTCCCAGCCCCGGCACCGGCCGAACCCCATCCTGCCTCCTCCCTTACCCACATCCGTCTTTCCCTTCAATGCTTTTCCCTTTCCTCCTTCCCTAGCCACATCCTCCCTCCTTCCAAGAAACATTCCTTCATGACCAAATACATTCTCCTTTGAAGTCAACGGGATGGACAGTCTGTACTGTACAGGTTGGGCCTCTGTGTGTCACTCCTCGTCGGGCCTGGTCTGCTTGTCTGCCAGCCTGGTGCTGGCACATGCCTGGGCCCTGGCTGAGTGCTCAGGCCCAAAGGGGCAGGTGATCTCTACCGGGAGAGTGGTCTAAAGAGAGCAGGAACACTAAGGAGAAGGGGGTAGACTGGGATCTTTCCTTTCTCATCACTAAATAGTTCAGCATAAAAAGGACACAGGTGTTCTCTTTTATAACCACAGTACAGCTATCAGAACTCAAGATCTTTAATATTAATATGTTACCAGTCCGCAGGCTGTATTCAGACGTCATTCGTTGCCCAAATACTGTCTTATAGCTATTTTATCCTGGTCCAGGGTCGCACTTTGCATTCCGTTGCCACATCTCTTTAGTCTCCTTTAGTCTGGAACGATTTTTCAGACTTTTTGAATATTTCTCAGCCTTGACGCTTTTGAAGAGTATGGATCAGTGATTTTGTAGACTATCTCAGATTGGGTTTGACGGGTGTTTTCTCATTATTACGTTCAGGTTGTGTTTTTGGCAGGGACGCTGCATAAGCGATTCTGTGACCTCCTTGGTGTGTTGGAACCGGAGGCCCCAATCTTGAATGATCCCAGGTTCTCTTTCCTCCAGGCCTGGACACTGTGAAGTTACAACGTTTCCCTTTGTAATTAATAAATAACTTGTGGGGAGATATTTTGAGACTCTGTAGATGGAGGGCCTGTTTTCGGTCTTCCTTGGAATGCCTTCCCTGGTGGGAGGTCGGAGCTACAGGCTCTGAAGGTGCTTTGGCTAAAGGTGCTGTGGCCAGTTTTTGGTCTTGTGACAGGACCAGGTCGCATTTGCAGAGTGCTCAGTATGTGCCAAGCCCCGTAAGTGCCTTACAGATGCTAACTCCTTATTTTTCATGTTAGCCACGTGAACTGGGCACTCAAGTTGTCCAATTTCATACCTGGGAGAACTGAGGCACGGACTGGTTACATGAATTGTCTAAGGTTGTGGCAGCCACTCAGTGGAATACTGGGACTCAGACCTGGTGGGTCTCTTTCTGAAGCCGGGGCGTCCGTCCCCTGCTCTGCCCGCGGTGAGCAGTGGGCACCATAGCTCCGACACAGGGACACTGCTTCTCTGGCCGCTGGCTTTCTGTCTCTTCTGCATGTGAAGTTCACTGTTTGGTTCCTGTTGTTCCTCACCTGCTTGGCTTTTCACCGAGAGTGACATCGCAGTCATTTTTTAGTCATGATAAGGTGGACCGGAAAGAAAAAAGCCAAAGGCTTTTCCGTTCTGAGGTTGAAATCAAATGAGGGCTTGTTGTTGAATCAGAGGACCCTGTCCTGCATGGATAGATGATTTAACATTTGAGCCTGTTCAGTGTGGAGGAGGAGGCTTTGGTCGGTAAAGAAGTCACCTGTATAGAACGTGTCCTTCTTCTGTAAGCAACCAGAAGACAAAACAAAATACACGAAACAACTCTCTGCAGACACTGGCCACCAGGCAGCCAGAACAGTGATCCCCGAGGGCATGAAAATCATGAGGTGAGCCCTACAGTCTTCTCCCCAACTTCCTGCTGGAGGCAGTTTCTGGATCTCAGAGCCGTGAGTAGGAACCCGGCAGAGCCAGCAGCCTCACTGAGTTGAGAAGGCAAAGTTGAGGAAGCCAAGGCAGTGGAATTTTCAGGTTCAATATGGAGGAAAAAGAGCTACACAGAAGAAAAGCTCTAGACATTTGCTTTTAGGGGTCTCCTCAAGTCTTTTTCCAAACATTAATCTGTGTGCATAGGGTAAAACTTAGGCAAAGCAGGGAACAGCTGCTGGGAAGCGCTAAGCTGAACTGTTTCTAGGACTGGGAGATGATTTTCTTTCCAGGTAGAGTGAGTGACTTTGTTGAACACCGAGGCATTCAGTAGACACCTCAAAAGAATCATTGCTCATATAGCCCCGGAGGGAAGGGTACATAGCTTAAAAACAAGTCTTGATACCATACACAGAAAATTGAGTAGAAATAGATCGCAGATCTAGATGTAGAAGTGAAAATTGTAACACTTCTAGAAGAAAATATAGGAGAAAAGCTTTGTGACCTTGGGATAGACAAAGATTTCTTAGGACACAAAAAGCTTGAACCATTTTTAAAAAAAGATAAATTAGACTTTATCTAAATTAAGCATTTCTGGCCTGGTTGGTGTGGCTCGGTTGGAGCATCATCCCAAACATTGAAAGGTCACAGGTTAAATTCCTGGTCAGGGCACGTACCCAGATTGTGAGTTCAGTGCCCAGTAAGGGCATGTGTGGGAGGCAGTCAGTCGATGTTTCACTCTCACATCCATGTGTTTCTCTCTCCCCCTTTCTTCCCCTCCCTCCCTCTCTAAAATAAATGCATGTCCTTAGGTGAGAATTATAATTAATTAATTAAGCATTTCTGGCCTTCAAAAAATACTATAAAGCCACAGACTGGGAAAAAAATATTTGGAATATGAATATTTGACAAAGCACTTACATCAAGGATATGTAGAGAATTCTTAAAACTCAATAAAAAGACAATGCAATTTAAGCACAGGCAGAGGATTTGCATAGACATTTCTCTAAAGAAGATGTACATATGGCCAATAAACCTATGAAAAGATGTTCAATATCATTAGTCAGCAGGGAAATGCAAATTAAGCCATGATTGGAGATTGCTGTATGCCTGCAACAGGGGTGGGAACCTTTTTTCTGCCAAGGGCCATTGGATATTTATAACATAATTCACAGGCCATACACAATTATCAGCTTATTTGGTCAAACATTCAATTAACTCACCCCTAATGCCTTGGCGGGGCCAGACCAAATGATTTTGTGGGCCTTACATGGTCCACGGGCTGGATGTTCCAAGAATGGCTAAAATGAAAAAGATTGACAACACCAAGAATTGAAGAGAATGTGAACTTTGGAATTGCTAGCAGAAATTTAAAAATGGTACAACCACTTTGAAAAACTGAAATTTTCTTACAAAGAACAGTATGCCGCCTATCATACAATGTCACCCCTACATATTTACTGAAGAGACAAGAAAACATGGCTACAAAAGGACTTGTACATAAATAGCAGTCTTTTTTTAAAAAAATATATTTTATTGATTTTCCACAGAGAGGAAGGGAGAGAGATAGAAAGTCAGAAACATCGATGAGAGAGAGACATCGATCAGCTGCCTCCTGCACATCCCCCACTGGGGATGTGCCCACAACCCAGGTACATGCCCTTGACCGGAATCGAACCCGGGACCTTTCGGTCCGCAGGCCGACGCTCTATCCACTGAGCCAAACCGGTTTCGGCATAAATAGCAGTCTTATTCATAATTTCCCCATCTGGAAACAAACCAAATGTCATATACACATGAATGGGTGAACAAATGGAAGTATACCCGTCAGCAACAAAAAGCATTGAACTATTAATACATATCACAGAGTGGTTGAATATGCTGAGCAAAAGAACCCAGATAAAAAGCAAACATAGTATATCACTCCATTTATATGAAATTCTAGAAATAGGAAATCTAATCTCTAGTGGTATCCTTGGGGTGGTAGGGATGGGATCAATTGCAGAGGGACACGAGCTAACTTTTTGGGGTGAAAAAATTATATCTTGATTATAGTGAGGGTTATATAAGTGTACGCATTTCTCAAAACTCAATGAACTTACGTCTGGTATATGTTATACATCAAAATTGACTTTAAAAAGGGAAAAAACCTTTGAAATGATCAAGCTGCTCTACAAACTTAAGTGCTTACAAAGACAAACTTGAAAAAAAACAAAAAAGAAAAAAAACACCGAACTTGATACTCATTAAAGATAAAATCCAAGTACTTAATGTAGTAATCATAATGTATAGTCTCTAATAAAAAATTTCTAGACATGTGAAGAAGCAGGAAATTGTGGCCTATAATTGGGAGAAAAGTCAATATAAATAGAAGTTACAGAGGTAATAGAAACACCATATGAGACTTTACAACAGTTACAGTAAGTATGCTGAAGGTTTTAAAGAAAACCTGGAGCATAATGGGGAGGATCGTGGAAGATGTAAAAGTGAACCAAGTAGAATGTCTTTAACTGAAAATACAATTTCTGAAAAATTCACTGGATTGCCCGGCCAGCATGACTCAGTGGTTGAGCGGCAACCTATGAACCTCCTGGTCACGGTTCAATTCCCGGTCAAGGCACATATGCCTGGTTTATGGGCTCAATCCCCACTGGGGGGAATGGGGAGGATCGTGGAAGATGTAAAAGTGAACCAAGTAGAATGTCTTTAACTGAAAATACAATTTCTGAAAAATTCACTGGATTGCCCGGCCAGCATGACTCAGTGGTTGAGCGGCAACCTATGAACCTCCTGGTCACGGTTCAATTCCCGGTCAAGGCACATATGCCTGGTTTATGGGCTCAGTCCCCACTGGGGGTGCAATAGGAGGCAGTCAGTCAGTGATTCTCTCTCATCGTTGATGTTTCTCTCTCTCCATCCCTCTACCTTCCTCTCTGCAATCAATAAAAATATACATTTTTGAAAAGAAAAATGCACTGGATGGACTTAACAGAAAATTAAACTCTGCAGAAGAATTGGTAAGGAGCTGAGGACTTCGGCCAGCAGCCATGTGTTGAGGCTTCTCAGAAGTAGGGCCTCCAACCCCAGTCAAGGCCTCAGATGGTTTGTAGTTTTTGCAACCTTACGAGATACCATGAGCCAGAACTACCAGCTAAGCTGTTACTAAATGTTTATTGTTTTAAGTCACTAAATTGTAGATTAACTTGTTACACAGAGTTAGATAACTAATATAGTGAAGGTGAGCGCGGGAAAGGTTAGGAGACTTGATCTTTGTTCCCCAAGAGTCTGCAATCTACGTAGGAAGACAGATCACTTGGACCAGTAACGAGGGATCCCAGGTTTGTATGCGGAGTGCTCATGGAAGGGGTGTGAGAATAGAGCTACACACTGGGCAGACAAGTGAGAGCTTGTTGACTGGATTTCGTCTTGCTGAGCGAGACTGCCAGAACCCCGCAGAGGGTTGTAGCATCACTGTTCCTCCTGAGTGTTTGAAGGCGGTGGAAGCAGGCTCAGCGATGCCAGTGAACAGCTCAGAGAGGCAGTTCGTCGTATTCCTAGGCTTGCCTTGTCTGTGGCAAGCCAGCCTGGTTGCTCACTGCTTGTATTTTAACTGGTCGGAAATCAGAGTTTTATCCGGTGTGGATTGTAGAATAAGATAAATCTCAGACTAACTTGTTGACTAATTGGTTGTATAATGAGCCTTTGAATTACTTGTGGGAGTCAAAAAGGGGCTACTCATGGAAATGGAGCTCGCTTATTCTGTGCACGGTTACTTTTTACACGTTCTCAATACCTTTTTGTAAGGGGACTGTCAATGGATCTTCTTTTTCCCCTCTCTCGAACATGCAGCAGCCCAAAGAGCTCATATCTCAATGTTACGGGAGAGGAAGTGCTAAAGTTCTAGCCTGTATACAGTATAGAGCTTTGTTATATCGAGTCTTTGTATAGAGTCTTTGTTCACTGCGCTGAGCTCTTGGTGAGTCTCTCCCAGAGCCACCTGCCATTCCCCTGCCCCTAGAATGTACTTAGGCATAATCACCACTCTCCTGATTCTCATCTCAGATTGTTTGGTCATTTCCTGGCAGAGTGCTTTAACTCCGCTTTCTTTGGGTTCTATACTTGCCCACCCATCAATGGTGCAGCCTCTGGCTCCTCTTGCATTGCGTCGGGTGTGGTAAGATGCTTAGCTAATAAGTCTCCTGCAGGTAGCTTGGCTGATGAGCAAGCCCCGATAGCCGGTCGGAGAATCTGAGGACAGGGAGGCAGGCCCTACGCCTCCTTTTTGACAGGGTCCCATGAATGTGTCTGGCCTTTCTGATCAGGAACTGGTGCAGGCAGGGCTTTCTCAGATAAGAAATGCAGGGCCAGGGCATGCTGATTCTCTGGGGTTGATTGACGTTCACTCCAGACTTCTAGGAAGGCTGGCACCGAGGAGGACACAGTTGTAAGACAATCTCAGAACATCACCCAGCATGCCCTTCTTAACCGCTTGCTTTGGGGTCTGTACTTGCCCACCCCACATCAATGGTGCAGCCTCTGGCTCCTCTTGCATCGCGTCAGGCGTGGTAAGAAGCTCAGCTAAATCTCCTGCGGGTAGCTTGGCCGACGAGCAAGCCCAAAGGAAGCATGCTCCGGTGCTTTCCTCACGACCTATAGCTGTGGACCGTAGCCCTCAAGGAAAGAGATGGAGGCACCCCTCCCTTTCGCCCTGATCTTCAGCCAAGCTGTCTGCCTAACCTTTGTCCTTGAGGTCGCTCACTCTGTGTTCTGTGCGATAGGAAAAGGGATGCAGAAGAGCTTGGTAGTGCTTCTCATGACCACCATGCCACATGGGGTGGTCTTCCCAGGGCCTTCATGGAGGGAAAGTTGGAGGGTACCCAGCAGATAGAGGGGCATAGTGAGCACTGGCGTTCAGCAATCCTAATTTGACTCAAGCCACCTTTTCTAGGATGCCTGGTGGTCCCAGCGCCAAGGGTCATGGTTTATTTAGTGTCTCGTTCCTCTACTGGTATTCACAGTTCTCGTTTGTCTCCCTTCTTCCTCTCACCCAGACCCCCTGCTGTTTCTCTGTGAAGAAGAGATGAAAACAGCTGTGAGAGGAACCCCAAGGTGCCTCAGTTACCCAGCCCACTACTCTGAATGGGATTCCTTCTGCCGGCCAGGGAGGACCGCAGATGTTTTAGCTCAGAGGGGCTGATGGTTTCTTCACTTAAGGTCCCAAGCCTCCTTGGGGTCAGGTTATTACTTAAAGTTAAGGCTTCCTCTGCTGCCCTGCCAGCTGGCCCCCAGGCTTTGGGACTGAGGAAATGAACTCTGTTGCTTCTTTTCTGCTCCGATTCTGGTTGGTTACACAACTTGTATTGTTCGAAAAGGGAAGACTCTGGGTGCCAACTTCATGGGGCGAGTAGCTAGGGGAAAGGTCTTAAATGTCATTTTATAACTCATATCAAGAGAAGAGCTGGTTTTCTGTTAATGTTTTTTGCTAAGGGTGCTTATTAATTCACTTCCACCAATAAAATTTGAAAGTGAAGCCCCAGCGCATTCCCAGAAGTCTGCTGCTGGGTAGACGTGAGGTGTTCTAGACACTGGCCATCCACATGCAGTTGGCGGGCACTTGACAGTCCCACCAGCTCCATCGGAAGCTACAGTGCACACTGGCTCTTGTCTGTTGAGAAGGTCAAACGAGGCCGTCGGAAATACTAGGGAACTAGTCCTCAGAACCCCAACTTTCCTTGATCTCCTCCTGTGGCTTTGTAACAAGCCCGTTTCTCTTGTTTTAGGTGTGTTCCCTGGGACAACCAGTGGCGACGTTTCTGTCTGGTGCTTTCAGAGAGAGAGAGAGCTCCAGGACAGCCTGGCAGATGAGTGTTTGTCATCCAAAGGGAGGCCTCCCCTGGGAGTTAGGGTTCCAGGGGAACAGAGGGGCTACCCCTGGGAGTTAAGGTTCCAGGACCTGGAGACAGAAGGCTACCCCTGGGAGTTAGGGCTCCAGGACCAGGGAACAGAGGGGCCACCCCTGGGAGTTAGGGTTCCAGGACCTGGGGACAGAAGGCTACCCTTGGGAGTTAGGGCTCCCAAACCAGGGGACAGAGGGACTACTTCTGGGAGTTAGGGTTCCAGGACCAGGGAGCAGTCGTGGTGTAGCCCAGTGGTCAAGTGCATGGGCTCTGGCATCAAACTGCCCGAATTTGAGCCCTGGCCTCTCATGGTCACCGGCCACATTTTTCCAGTGCTGCGTGACTTCATCCCAGGTCACATCATTCCTCTGAGATGATTTCGTATCCTCAAAATGAGGGAGGCGATTACCTGTCTTAATGGGTTATTATGTGACTTGAACAAGATAAGGTACCTGGCCTGGTGCAGGGTAGGTGCTGAGTAAATGTGAGCTCACTGAAGCCACCTTGGCTCACTGGCCTCCACAGCAGATGGAGGAAGGACCGTCACACCATATCATCAGTTAGGAGAACTAGAAAAACATGGCTAACTTAATCCAAGACTCCATGTACTGGTGGACCTGGAGGGGTTGAAGGGCTTGCCTGAGACTTCACAGCAGATCAGAGACTGAGCCCGGACTGGAACATGTGTCCTGCTGCCCAGGCCTCTGTTCTTTCCCCACCACTACCCAGTCTGGCTACTGTTCTCCACCTCCCGTCCCTCCCCCTCAACACATTCACCGATGCTCATTGGGTTGTCCAGGGAGTTTATTCTAGATCAGGGGTGGGCAAACTTTTTGACTCGAGGGCCACAATGGGTTCTTAAACTGGACCGGAGGGCCGGAACAAAAGCATGGATGGAGTGTTTGTGTGAACTAATATAAATTCAAAGTAAACATCATTACATAAAAGGGTAAGGTCTTTTTTTTCAATAGTTTTATTCATTTCAAACGGGCAGGATCCTACCCGAGGGCCGTAGTTTGCCCACGGCTGTCCTAGACTGTGGCCTCAGAAAGGGGTCTGCTTCCTCCTAGGAACCAGCCTTCCTCACTAACTGCCACTGGGCCATGACAGCCCAAGAGCACAGCGCCTGGAGGGGATGAGGGAGGTGGTGAGAGTGGAGGGGTATTGCACCCTCTTGGGAAATGGGCCTTTCCTCTCCTGCTCCCAGCTGCGTGGCCTGGCCTGGCCTGAGGCAGGTGCAGGGTTGCTCAAGAGCCTGAGCTGTGCTGAGGGAGGCTGGTGGCAGGAGCAACCGCAGGTAGGGCTTGTCAGGAGACCTCTTCCAGCCTCTGCCGGTGTGGCCTCTTCCTGCACTGGTACATTTCAACGGCCATTCTCAGTTTTAACCTGCGTTAAGACTTAATTGACTTGTTACCACAGCCTTGAAATTTTGGACCATGCGTGTATTGTAGCTGTACACACTGCTAGCTAGCTTCAGTGTAGAAAAAAGTTCTTGAATTGTTTTTCTAACTATGTATATTTAAGTTTTCTGAGCGAATTCTCTTTTGGGGGCTATTCTTGACTTTTGATAATGCTGCGGATTGATTGCACATTGAGGTTTGTGTTTCCCAAGCTTCACGTTTTGTACCCAGAGGCCAAGCTTGGTTGGTCCCAATACTGTTGTTTAATGGGGAATGAGAGTCAGCAAATTCCCTGACTGCAGCGAGCATCAGTTTCTTCATCTGAAAATTGGGTTGTGAGTGGATTTATCTTGAGTGCCTGGAGCTTTCAGTATTACTGATACCTTATCTCAGCCATTTTCAGCTTTTTCATCTCAAGGCACACATAAACTAAAATTCTGCGGCACACCAAAAATAATATTTTTGCCAATCTGACACTAAAATTCTGCGGCACACCAAAAAAATATTTTTGCCAATCTGACCACAAAATTAAAAAAGGTGTAATTTTGATTCATTCACACAAAATGGCTATTGTCGTGTTGGCTGTTGTCATTTTTTAATTTGACAGTCTAAGACCTGTGGGTCGCGACCCCTTTGGGGGGGTCGAACGACCCTTTCACAGGTTTCGCCTAAGACCATCAGAAAACACATATATAATTACATATTGTTTTTGGGATTAATCACTATGCTTTAATTATGTTCAATTTGTAACAATGAAATTGGGGGTCACCACAACATGAGGAACTGTATTAAAGGGTTGCGGCATTAGGAAGGTTGAGAACCACTGGTCTAAGAGAAAAGAAGTCAGTGACCTGGACTAAAAGGTCAGGTATTGCATGATTTAACAATTCTGGCCTTGGGCAGTGAGGCTCAGTTGGTTGGGCATCATCCTGTGCACTGAAAGGTTGCCAGTTCAGTTCCCTGTCAGGGCACATGCCTGGGTTGTGGGCTGTATCCTTGATGGGGGCGGGGCACAAAGGAGGCAGCCAATCTATGTTTCGCTTTCACATCAATGTTTCCCTCTCGCCCTCTCCCACTCTAAAAATCAATTTAAAAATCTTAAAAAGAAAAATCTTGTGGCACACTGGTTGAAAATCGCCGCCCTATCTGATTGGGCTTCCTCAGAAATCTTCCTAGGAACTCAGCTGAATAGATTATGCATATTCGTTTTAGGTAGTAGAAGTGAAGAGGATTCAGGTAGAGTACCCTGTTGGCCCGTCTCGCTCACTCTGCTTCCCAAAGTGTCTCCAAGGGTTGCTGGGTGAGGGAGGCAGGTGGCTGGTGGCCCCTTTACCTGTGCCAGGGAATGGCACTTGTGGTATGTGACCTGCAGGAGGTCAGAGGGCAAGTGGAGTCATTGTTATGAATGACATACAGTACATAGGGGGCTTTCTCCTAGTGAAATTCTTGGAGTTGAGTGACCTGGTTAAGTGAGTTGGCAGTTCTGTGTTCAGTCCTTTGGCTTGTGTTTAACTCTTGGTGGTTGGCTATATAGCTGGATCTCCACCCTTTCTGTCCAGGTTCAAGGTGCAAAAGCAAGAACCCTCCCTATACCTGTTATATGTTCCGTTCTCTGCCGAGTTTGGATCCCCCTAAGCAGCTGGGATCCTGTCAGAGCCTTGGGTTACACGGGTGAAAATGCTTCCTGCGATTTGCAGCTCATCCCTGTGCCTGGGGCTAGTGGGTGCCTCCTCTCCCACAGGGAGCTGTGGCAGGACAGGTTTTTGCACTGCCTGAGCTGAGGGTCATCTGCAGTGGGGCTGGGCCAGAGGCTGCAGATGTCATCTCTGAGAAACAGACTCTGGGGCCGTGCCTTTTCTGTCTGACTAGGCATGGGGTTACATTGAAGGGCAGTCTTTTTTTTTTTTTTTACAATCAAAGGCCTCTCATTCAACACAGCCAAGATTAATTAATGCTTGGTTAATTTATTAAAGGCAGGGAAAAGGGGAAGTCTACCAAATACACTCATATACAACAAACATTTTCTTTTAACTATGCCTGTGAGCATGAAGGGTGAGGGGAGTCTCTGGCCTGGCTGACAAGAGCACGGTGGGACATTTGTCCAGGGAGATAATAGCTAGCACAGCGTAGATCCTAGCCCTGGTTCACGGGGACTAAATGAGCTGAAGTGACATCTCTAGTGAGTTCCGCCTGCTGGAGTCTCTTTTCTCAGAAGGAAATCTTCTAAATAAGGTTTCAGGAAGGCTGTTAATTACCTAATGTGCAAAAGTGTAATTTTGTTATTTTTAATTATTGTGTTTAGCAGCAGGAGCTTTTTTCTCCAAATCTTTTTTGGACTTTTTTTCTTACTACTAAAGACGTGCTCTTTGTAAACAACTAAAACATGGAAATACATAGCATAAATTAGTGAATCCTCCCTAAAATTCTATTCTGTAGAGAGCTAACCACAGTTAACAGTTTATTGTGAATGCATACAAATTTTTATAAGTATTTATCATTTAAAAAAAAATAGGTTCACATGACACATTACTGTTTTGGTGACTTGCTTTTTTTCCCATTTAACGTGGCATTTTTTTCATATCAATATAGACAGAGTTTACCTCAGTTTTAAATAGCTTTATTGAGGCATAATTTCATATCACAGAATTCACCCATTGCAGGTATACCATCGCTGCCTCACTGTTTGACAGTTGAATTCTATTGTGTAATAATTTATATTTAACCCTTCTCCCACTGATGGACATTTAGGTGGTTTTTAAGTCTTCCGCTCTTAAAAACAGTGCTGCAACGCACTCTTTTACACAGACTGCTAGGCATTTGTATGTGTAACCGCAGAAGAAAATCCTAGAGGTGGAGTTTCTGGGTCACAGTAAATAAACATTTAAAATCATAGTAGGTATTGCCAAAATACCTATTGCAACTTTTCAGGTGATCTGTAGATAGGAAAAACCAGGCACACCTTTGCGCACTAATAGATTAAATGAAATTCCTAAGTTTACTTGGCCAGGGAATATGGGTTACCACGCAGTGGCGCCAGCGCAGGAGGAGGTGCAGCGTATCTCTGAGTTCCCTGGACCTAGAGTGTCCCCCAGTGCCCAGGGACACTGGCTCCCAGGGTAGGGTCGCCTACAGGACAGCCCATTCATACCTGGGGCCTCCGTCAGTATTCAGAAAGAATTTACATCAACAATCAAGCCCTCAGTAGGAATTCTTACAGGTCTCTGGCTCCTTCTGGTTCTTCAGTCGAACCCAGCATCCTGGGGGCCTCATTTGTCCCACCTCCAGCAGCCTCTGGAGCATGTCTTTCTCCAGCGTCCCTGGGTCCCAGAAGGCTCCGTTCACTGTGACCACCCCTCACAGTTTAATGCCTCCTTTTACCGGGTGGCCCTGGGGACTAGGGTCACAAACCCACGTCTCCCATTTCCCCAGGGTTGTACCATTGACTTTTCCACCAGCAATTTAACAAGAGTGCCGTTTCCTAAGATCCTCATCCAGTGTTTGCTAGACTTTGCTGATCTGGGCAAGAACGATTAATTTGCGTTTTGGTCAGTGTTATTGAGGTTGTATATCTGTGCGTGGGTCAGCCATTCATTCTTTTCATCAAACATCCCCGTGGAAGACTCCCAGTGGCAGTGCGCCCTCACCCCCGCTGAGTGTCTGCAGCAGATGGGCCCTCCCTGCTCCCGGGAAAGCGGTGGTTCTACGGAGGCCCCGTGTTTGGAGAACTAAGCATATTTACTTCCTAGACAGTTTGGCTTTTATTTCTTGTTTCCCTCTCAGCCTTTGGCAGAACCTCCACGTAGGAGGATGAAAGTTGGCTAACTTAGACACTCGGCTTCTTCTGGTCCAAAAATAGCCAAGTCTTTACCAAAAAATGTTGTTGAACACTTTGACTACAAACCCAAATTGTCTGGTTCTTGCACCTACTGCCTGATAGAGTGAGGGAGGAAGCCTGGAGGGGCCAGTTCACCCTGCCTTGTGATAGGTTAAGAGGGAGAAAGGTTTGGGCTGGTTGTCCTCGAGCAGTCTTCCTGGCAGATTACTGTCTAAACCAGGGGTGGGCAAACTTTTTGACTCGAGGGCCACAATGGGTTCTTAAACTGTACCGGAGGGCCAGAACAAAAGCATGGATGGTTTATTCATTTCTAACGGGCCATAGTTTGCCCACGGCTGGTGTAAAACGAGAGAGAGCTAAGCAGTGTTCCTCCCGTTGCAGGAATAATGGCTTGCAAGCTAAGCTCTAGGAGAACCTGTTGTGCAAATTCATGGAACTTATTGAACTAAAAATAAATACCTGGGCAGGACTCAATAAATAGAGTATTGAATGAATTCCTAGCTGCCTGGTAAAGAGCCAGGCCCCCTCGAGGCACTAGGAATATGGGGGTGAACAGAACAGAAGTCCCTGGTCTTACAGAGCTTACTTCCTAATGTGTTCTTCTAGTGTATTCTGCTCCACTTTTTCAGGTTAGTAGGTGTCTGCTTTGTTCCTGTCTGCCTCTGTAACTAATTATCTGGTGGGAGAGGCAGACAGATCCCTAGTGCTCCATTTGAAGTGCTAATCCCAAGGTAGCATAGAGTTGTCTGAACTAAAACTGGAAGGATGCCGAAGAGTTATTCAAGAGAAGAAAACGTGGGGTCCTCCCAAGCCAAAGGGGCAGTGTAAGCGACAGCACTGAGACAGGAGGTGCCAGGCGGGGTGACCTTGTTTTCCAACTAAGAAAGTATGAATTGTGTCTCCAGAGGCAGGGCAGTGGGGTGGGCACGGGATGGTTTTAAGCAGGACATGCCGTGCTCAGCGATCCAGCCCCAGGTGCGGGGCTAAGAGAAGAGGCAACTCGGGAGGAGCTGTTGGGGCAAAGGAAATATCCCTCTTGGCCCCTTGGAGCAACTGCGCCAGAACCACCGTTGAGGGCCTCCTCAGCGTGGCGGGGACACAGGTAGACTTGGGTAATGCAGAATTGCTGTCTTGCTGTGTGGCACAACTTCTAGAAGAGTGAGCACTGTAAGTGACCAGCACTATGTCCTGATACCCTCAGGGAAGGGTGTGAGCTGGGGCCCAGAGCAGGAGGAGCCACAGGTGTATGCGAGAGAGGGAGGGCGGGTGGGAGCCTTGCCAACCCCACCTGGCTGGCTGCAGGTGCCAAGGCACCCACATGCCCTGGTGAGTGCACGGTGCAACCTCGCTGAGGCCGCCTTTTCAGTGATCAAATTATCAAGGCAAAAGGTTCACCAATACTGCGTGCTGGCAAGGGTGTGGGGAAATGCTACAACTGCTGTGGAGAGCAGTGTGACAGAATCAGCTGTCACAGCCGATGCAGCAAGCCCACCACTGGGAATGGACCCATGCAGGCAGAGGTGGCACCTGGCAAGGACATTCAGTGCAGCAGGGCTTGTAGAGTGGCTCAGAGATGGCATGGCCATGCTGTGGATACCATTTCCCAGCCCCCCTCCCTCCCTCCTTTCTGCCTTAGTGTCACTTGTCGCAGTCTGACAGGCTCCATCTTTACTCGCCCGTCCCCCCAGAATGTAGGGAAGGCGAGGGTCTTGTCTGCTTCATCTCCGGCCAAACGGGCCTGTCACGCAGCTGGCCCCTCAATAAAATGTGACTGGAGAGACGAACACATTTTTCTTTGTTTTTTTTCCGTATCAAGTTAGATGTGGAATAGCGCCTTTTTAAAAAATATATAGTTTTATTGATTTATTACAGAGAGGAAGAGAGTGGGATAGAGAGCTAGAAACATCAATGAGAGAGAGACATTGATCAGCTGCCTCCTGCACACCCCTCACTGGGGATGTGCTCGCAACCAAGGTATATGCCCTTGACCGGAATCGAACCTGGGACCCTTCGGTCCGCAGGCCGACGCTCTATCCACTGAGCCAAACCAGTTAGGGCTGGAATAGCTCTTTTAATGTTTCTTCTTCCTTTACATAAAAAAGAAAAAGATTTTAGATGAAGATATTCTGGGAGAGGGGATGGTGGATGGAGAGCTGCCGGCACCATACTTCTCTCCTGCGCAGAATCCTAATCCACCCTGAATTCCATCTCAGGTGCCCTTGAGGCTGCTTCCCAGCACGACCGGCATGCACACCTCTGTCTCCTTTTCTTGTCCCAGAGCCCAGCCCCGAGTCCCACAGCCCCTCCCAGGCCCCACTTTGCTGTATTAGGCAAGTCTTTGAAACAGATTTCTCTTATTTTTGAATTTTTGAAATAAAAGCAATGTGAATATGGAAGAATGTTTTAAGCCATTCACAGTGACATAAAACGTGTACTCCCCCCAGTCCTTTAATCAAAGGTGCCCTTATTAATAGTCACATGTCCTTCTAGGGAAAAAAAACCCACATGTAATACCAGCATAAATATATATCCTTTAAAATGGACATGAACAGAGTCATGGTGGGCATGTTATCCTGCTATTAATATAATTTGGAGCCCTGGCCACTGTCGCTCAGTGGATAGAGCTTTGGCCCGTCCACTGAAAGGTCAGTTCAATTTCTGGTCAAGGGTACATACCTGGGTTGCAGGTTCAATCCCCAGCCCCTGTCAAAGTGCATGTCTCTCCCACATCGATGTTTCTCTCTCTCTCTCTTTCTCTCCCTGCCCTTGCCCCCTACCTCCCCACCATCTCCCTTCCATTCTCTGAAAATCAATGGGAAAAGTATCCTCGGGTGGTGATTAACCAAATAATCTACTTATATAAAAACCCTGGGTGTAACATCACATCCCAAAGCTTGACCAATCGGAAGGAAGTCAGTCCTGCAGGGGTTGTCTTGGAAACGGCTACGCCCTCCCCTAGCTATTTCCCCGGAGGGCGAGGTTTCAGGCAGGAACCCGCCCTCGGAGCAGAGTGTGGAAGTACTGAGTCCTGGGTTGCCTTGCCAAGGGCTGCGCCCTCCCCGAGCTGTTTCCCGCGAGGCCTGAGGGAAGAACCCACCCTCGGAGCGCCAGGAGTGCCCAGCAGCAGTCGTCAGTCCTGGGTTGCTGAGGTGGAGGCCACAGTGTGGTAGAACTCTGGGTCTGGTCCAACAGGGGGTGTGGCCAGCCTTCAAACCAGACCCTGACAGTAGGGAGGAGGCAGCTCCATTCCTCACAGAATCTGCCATTGGATAACTTGGTGTCAGTGGCCTGCCAGCCAGGGACCCCATTCACCTGCACCCTGGACCCTGACAAGGGGGAGGAGGGAGCCCCATTCCTCATGGAATCGACAGGTGGCCAGCTTGCTGTCAGAGGTCTGCCAGCTAGGAATCCTATTCACCTGCATATCTGTATAAAGTTTTAATACATTATATTTGAGGTCATGGTGGTACTGTTTTACCCACAGTGTCTACAGGAATTGCTGCAAATTTACTTCTCGGTGGAAGCACCTTTCATTCCCAATATAAATTACCCATTCCTCTAAATGAAACTTCAATTTCTAGACTCAATATAAATAGTGAAGTTGCTAAAACTATTAAAAAGGCCCAACTTCTCATTATTGATGAATACATCATGGTATCCAGTCATGCTATAAACGCCATAGTCATATTACTAAGAGAAATTTGAATGTTGTATTTGGTGGAAAAGTTCTCCTTCTTGGAGGGGATTTTCGACAATGTCTCAGTATTGTACCGCATGCTATGTGGTCGGCCATAGTACAAACGAGTTTAAAGTACTGCAATGTTTGGGGATGTTTCAGAAAGTTGTCTCTTAGA
>NW_006284347.1:13612-40564 GCF_000327345.1 Myotis davidii | reverse complement strand
ATATACATTTTACTAATTTCCTTTCATCTCTCACACTCCCATTATCTCTAAAGGGCAAATAGCAATATTAAAATATCTCCTCTAATTAATTCCCTTTTAATGTGCACGAATTTTGTGCACCTGGCTACTACTACTACTACTACTACTAATAATAATAATAATTTGGAAATCTTCCCATATTGTTCCATACAGACCTGCCTTGTTTTAGTAACTGCCTAATGTTGCATTGTGCCATGATGTATGTGCCCAGCCGGGCATGGACTTCTTTCTGGGTTTTCGTTATGACAGCATTACAGTGCAGATCCCTACACATCTTGGCACATGTGCGGTAATACCTATAGAACACATACCTGGCAGTGCATGGCAGGTTGAAGGGCTTGGGCATGTATTACTGTGGTCAATATTCCCAAATGACCTCCGAATGGGCACATAGTTCATTCTTCTAGAGCAGGGGTCCTCAAACTACGGCCCGCGGCCCACATGCAAATACAAATATTGTATTTGTTCCCGTTTTGTTTTTTTACTTCAAAATAAGATATGTGCAGTGTGCTTAGGAATTTGTTCATAGTTTTTTTTTAAACTATAGTCCGGCCCTCCAACGGTCTGAGGGACAGTGAACTGGCCCCCTGTATAAAAAGTTTGAGGACCCCCGTTCTAGAGTATGTTTTCCTCCCAACTTTCTATTTCAAAAAGTGTTACATCCATAAAAAAGTCTAGTAATTTAATGAATACCCCGGTATTCTTCATTTAGGCTCACCAGTTATTGCTGCCACATTTGTTAAAGCTGCCATAACAAAACACTGCAAAGTGGGTGCTTAAACAACAGGAATTTATTTTCTCACCATCTGGAGGCTGGAAGTCCCAGGGCTAGGTTGACAGGCCCACGGCTTCTCTCCTTGGCTTACAGGTGGCCTCCTCCTCACTGTGTCCTAGGAGTGAGGCATGCCCTAGCCAGTTTGGTTCAGTGGATAGAGTGCCGGCCTGAGGTCTGAAGGGTCCCAGGTTCGATTGTGGTCAAGGGCATGTGCCTCCATGGTGGGCCTGATCCCTTGGTTGGGGCGCGCATGCGAGAGGCAACCAATCGGTGTGTCTCTCTCAACATCGATGTTTTTCTGTCTCTCCCCCCTCCCTTCCACTGTCTAAAAATCAATGGGGGGAAAATGAGGATGTTCTATTGGGATATGTTTCAGTGCCCTTTATTTTATCCTGATGGGGACAGATTCCCCTGAGGCAGAAAACAAATGAGCATGCCAAGGCTCCAGCCCTGACTGGGGCTTTCCCTCCAGATTTTAGTCCTGGCCCAGTCTCCTGCACATCTCCTTGCTGAGCCCAGCCCCTCGGTGAGACGATGAGACGGGGGGGTGAGACGAGGGTGCTTGTAGGAAGGAGGCCTCTGCCTCAAAAGGCATTCGCGCGAGCAGGTTCTTTAGCAGTTTTTTAACGTTGTTGATGTTCTGCATGAGTGATGTGTCAGCAGAATGGCAGACCACCTTACAATTCCACCTGCTTTTGTTTTCTATCAAAATGTTTCTCTAAACACCAGACTTATGTCATTTCTGTGTACAGACAGTCCTTGCTTTGCATACTGCGGACTGCCTGTATTCATTTAGAGAAGTCAGGTTAATTGATTGGGTGCCGTTTTCTCCCTCCCTCTCTCCCTCCTTCCCGCACCCTCTTTGGTAGCTTAGGTCTCTGCCCGAGTTGATTCTTGCCTGCTGCCAGGGTAACTCGGCATCCTCCACAGGCTCGCATCTCCTGTGGGCTCGCACCGTCCACGGACTTGCATCCTTCATGGGCTTGCCTCCACATCTGCTTCTTCCCGATACTTGTGTGTGGGGCATCACACGTGCACATTCTCTCTGTTGGTTTCAGTAGATAGAATGCTGTGGAGATAGTCTGCCTGGAGCTTCGGTGGAGGACAGGGCACTCAGAAACCTTTGGTTTCCTCTGTTCAAATGGTCGTGTCTGTAGACCCGAGTGAAGGAGTCAGGCTGTTGCTGAGTGATCACCCACCCCTGCTGGCTGTTTTGTAGCTGGGAGTCCTCTGTCTGGTCTGTGACACAGCCAGTGTCCTTCCTCAGCCCTCTCCACCCCAGGAACCCAATTGTGAATCTACCCAATTCAGAGCCACTTTTCCAAAACACAGTTCCCACCATGTCTTTGACTTGGCTTAGCATCTTTCCTGTCTTTCTTTTTTTTTCCTACAAGGTTCAGTCCAGACTCCTTAGCTGGGCCTTTAAGACCCTCCCTCATGTGGCCTCTGCTCATTTGTCTCCCTTGTTACCTGCTGTATCAAAGCCAAATCAAATTATGCCACACACACACACACACACACACACACACACACACACACTGCACTTTACATCCCTGTACCTATGAGCTCATGGTGTGTGCTCTATCCAGAGGGTAGCTTTTTCCCCTCCCTGATCCATTTGCTAAAGTCCAGCCCAGCCTTCAGGACCTTCCCCTCCCACCAGCGACACCTCTCCCACCTGCACCCTTCTTCCACACAGGCAGGCTGGTCAGCCTTCCCTCGAGCTCTCACGCTGCCCCAAACTTGCCTCTTCCCTAGCACTTGCCACACATTGGTTATGTGCCTGCCCTCCTGCCAAGCCACTGCCTTTGCCTGTGTCTCCGCAGTGGCTGGTTGGGAGTGGCATGATGGGTGGATGGCTGGATATGTCTTTGGGTAGAGCATATCCTGAAGTTAGTAATAGCTATGTCCTTGTTTGTCGTTTCCCAAGAGCCTTGTCCCACAAAAAGAAGAAAATGACAATTTTCCGCACACTGTGAGGAGTCATTCTTCCTAAGTGCCCAGTCCTGCAGAGCCTGTCCCAGTCAGCAGCAATGCAGGGCCCCAATGACCTTCACGGCTTATGGAGCAAGTACCTTAACTTGACATTGTAGGCACTGTGTGTGCATTTTGCTTTGTTATCACTGTGGAAAGCTACTGAATGTCTATCTTTTCTTTCAGTCAAACGCTTCCGAGAACCAAAGCATGAAAGACGTCCATGGAGGATATGGTAGGCATTTAAATATTAGCTCATTCCTAGAATGGTTTGGACGGTTTGGGGGAGGGAGGGGATGGAATGCGAGCAATTATACGTAACAAAGTGTTGGACTCCCTTAATGAATTAATCATTAGGAACTATGAATGGTATGAAAGCATTTCCATTTCTCAGATACATGCTGAGCCCTACCTTTGTTCTCTCCTCCCTCTTGTCCGATTTTAGAAGGTGGGAGATGACACAGAAGCATCGGTCTGTGCTGCAGGCTCTGTAGTAACGGCTCCCTGTTATGTTATGTTAAGCCCTCAGGTTCTGTAGTCTATATGCATGAGCAAAAGATAATCTAACTTTGGAGATTAGTCAAATGCACCACGTAAATGCTCCTCTCCCCAAAGCTAGTCTTTCTCGGTCCTAGGTTGACCCTGTGGTGACAGTTTTTCCTCCGTAAAAATGGCGGTGAAGCTCAGACATAGCTTCTATAGACACAACTCCAACAAAGAAGTCACTGGCAAGGCGACGGTCACCTAGCCCGGGGATCGGCAGACAGTGGCCTGCAGACCCGTTCTAGCTCACTGTCTGTTTTCATAAATGAAGTCTTACAGCAATGGTAGTGACTACGGCCACTTTTAGGCTACAGTGACAGTTCTGAGTAATTCTGCAGAGAACAACAGCCCACAGAGCCTGCAATATTTATTCTCCGACCCTTTACAGAAAAGGTCTGCCCACCCCGACCCTGTCTGTTGTTACCGGCAGCAGCTGATGGTGGCTCAGGGCTTCAGCTGCAGACCTGGATTTGGGCAGGGCTTCTTAGCCGTGCACAGCACTTAGCTCAGTGCTAGTGGGGTCGAGTGGGAGCTCCTTAAACTAGAGGCACCTTGCACTTCATCACAAAGCTGGGATCAGACCTTTCATTATAAAGTAACAAGAAATGAAAAAGGAAAAACATATTTGAAATGTGTTGAATGTGTTTAAATATACGGGGCGGGGGGGTGGAATAGGTTTACAGTTGTAAGTATGGGAAACAGTTTATTCTTTTATTACTATTTATTAATTACTAGAGGCCCAGTGCATGAAATTCATGTGTGTGTGTGGGGGTGTCCCTCAGCCCAGCCTGCACCCTCTCCAATCTGGGACCTCTTGAGGGATATCCGACTGCCTGTTTAGGCCCGAACCCAGTGGGATCAGGCCTAAACGGGCAGTCGGACAACCTAAACAGGCAGTTGGACAACCCTCTCACAATCCAGGACTGCTGGCTCCCAACCACTCACCTGCCTGCCTCCCTGATTGCCCCTAACTGCTTCTGCCTGCATTTGCCCCCAACTGCCCTCCCCTGCAGGCCTGGTCACCCCCAACTGCCCCCCTCCCCTGCAGGCCATCTTTGATCACATGGGGGTGGCCATCTTGTGTGTTGGATTGATGGTCAATTTGCATGTTACCTCTTTATTAGATAAGATTGTATTATTTTCCATGTGAACAACTGTAAACCTACTTTTGCTTACCCTGTATGTTATTAATCAGTGGCCTTTTAGGGATTTGAGTGCAGTGTTATTAAAGGTTTTGAAAAGTCACTGAATCACCAAGCCTGGGTTAGTACTGATGGCCCAGGAAGAGGTGATTAGTAATTCGAAGTTGGGGTCTCCCAGTGGCTTTTTTCCTACTTCAGACTTAGCTTTTCCCCAGATTGGTTACTCCCCTCCTGTCAGTGTGATCACCAGTGCCAATCCTATTTTGTACAGGTTTCTAGACACTTCTAAACAAGCCATAGGAATGCTGTTCATCCACTTTGCCAATGTGTACCTAGCGGATCTCACCGAAGAGGACCCTTGCTCACTGTAAGTGGTTCGTATTTGAGTACAAACATCACCTGTCCCATCACTAAAAATGTCTTTCTGCTGCCAGCCATGTTTCCTCTCACTCGGGGAGGGGCAGCTTGCTTTGTCCTCTGCTCCTCCGAGAGATCTGAGTTCTGTTTCTTGGCTCTCTGGTACCCTTATGTCTGCCAGCTTCCTGGCTGGGCAGCACAATGCCCTGAAGGAGTGTCTGTGCTGGGACAGGACACACACGGGGCTTCTCTGTGATGTCAGCCACTCAGGTTCGAAGCCATTGTTGACCGTCTTTGACCTCTTGACCCGAAGAGCATGGGTTGTTTCACCTTGTCAGTGCAGTGTGCCTTCCACACAGCCCCAGAGCAATCTGCCTGAAACCCCCGTTGGGCCATCATACGCTGTCCTCCCTGCCGACAGCACCTCTCTCACTCAGCAGATGGAGTGGGAAGGGAGGCTCACCTGCCTTATCCTGACTCCATCTACTACTTCCTGGCTCAGACTTGGTGCTTCAGCCATGGTAGAGCGACTCCTGGTGGCTCTCAGCCCTGCCAGCTGTCTCCTGCCTCTGTGCATTTGCCAGCTGCCCTCTGCCTGGGATGCCCCCCAGTCGTGCCCTGTCCCTGTGAGAGAAGCGGGTGGAGGGCTGATGAGTTCCTTGCCAAGAGGTTTCTTGTGCATTTAAGATCATTTGGACTAGAAGGTTCTTTTAAGCTTCTTTTTTGGTAACAGTGTGCAGTTTTGAGATTTAGTAAGACCTGGGTAAGGTTGTGATCTGTTTGGATGTTTGGGTGCCATCTCAAGCAGGGGACTGGAAGGGCGATCGTCCTGCAGGGGAGATGGTTAGGAAAGGGCCTTGTCCTTCTGGTCCTTGAGCCCAGCAGCAAGCCCATGCCACCCTCTGGTGAATCGTCCTGATGTCATTGGTGGAGGTTGTCTGAGAGCCAGCTCTGTGTCCTAGAGGTATTGGGGCCGGAAAACTTAACTCCTGGTGCAGCTGTGGCCACATCACTCCCCCTTGCATCAACAAAAAGAAGATGCCTCGGCTTTAAGCAGGACATGACAGACTGAACCACAGCCAGGATGGAGAGGGGCTGTTGACAGACCTCGAGTGCGTGAACCCCAGGAAAAAGGGATCCAAGATGGGGCTTGGGGTGATGAAAAGAGCATTTGACTGAGAGGCCAGACTGCGGGAGGGTGGCTTAACTTCTTTGAGCCTCAGTTTCCTCCTCTGTCCTGTGTGTCCTACCAGATCCCCAGGATCAGAGCTTTCATCAGATGATGAGTATAGTCCCATTGAAACCATAGGGACACTTACCAATGAAGATGTGAATAGCTCAGTTGGAGGATATTGCCGTTAAAACTTCGGGAGGACACGAAAGCTCCAGCAGTCATTGAGGAGTTGCTGGGTGGGAGGCTAGAAGGCAGAGCAGGCATTGCTTGGGGAATGAGAGGTGCCCGCCCTCTGGTCTTCTCACCTCTCAGGGCCCTGATCACTCAGCGGAGTGTGCACCCCCTGGTGTCAGGGCTGTGCACAGCAAAGCCTGGGCCTTGAGGAGTGAGTGCTGCCCTGGGGTTTACGCCAGGCCCACCTTCGCTTTGGCCTGTGACTTTTCACAGGTGGAGTAAGGGTTGGGCTAGACCTGGGGCATCTTGGGAGTCTGCAGACCTAGAAGGGGAGCCAGTTTCAGCTCAGGAAGAGGAGAAACAGAGGGATGAGCTGCTTCCTGTGGCTTTAGGAGTCCCCTGTGTTGGGGATGCTGCTTTGGGTGGGAGGTGAGCCTTTCTGACATCCAGGGTCCAGTGCCTCTGAGGGGCTGCTGTTCTATGAACACCTCTCTCTAGTGCTTACTTACTGTTGGCAGGTACTGTCTCTATAAATTGACTCATTTGATCCTCGTAACAGCCCTGCAGTGTTGATACTTTGATTATCCTCATTTACAGTTGGGGGACTGAGGCAGAGTGATTTTATAGCTCACAGGAAAGAGCGAGGGAGCTAGGATTTGAACCCAGCCAGTCTGGCCCCACACGATACTGACTGCCATGGCACCTCACCTGTGTTGAGTTCAGAGTAGAGAGGTTTTTGTCTTTATCCCAAGGCTGCAAATAAATACTTGGTGAGGGAACGAGTGAGCTAACACATGTACAGGCACATCAGATGTTGCAGGTTCGGTTCCAGGCCCCCACAGCAAAGCGGGTATCACAGTAAAGCGAGGGGTAATCAGTCTTCTTGCTGTTGGAGGGTCTTGCCCTCAGTTTGTTAAAAAAGTATCCTCTGTGAAGCACAGTGAATGGAGGTATGCCTGCAATGTGCAGTAGGTGTTCTCACTCTTTTTAGGACGGGTCTCAGATGTGAGAACCACTTGAAACCAATTAGATGTGAGCATCTAAGAGCAGCATAGCCTGGGGCTGTGAATGTAGAGACATTGTCTTGGAGGCAGTTGCTGTTCCTTCCATCTCTGGTCTGAGAGTGACCCCTGGTGATTTTAAAGAGGAAGGGCAGGCGGGAGACAACGCCGCCCCTCCCTCTGGTTTCCGGGCCACTCCAGGGCCCTGACCACACCGAGCAGAGTGCGCACCCTCTGGTGTCAGAGGGCTGTGCATGCCACCAAACCCGGGCCTTGGGATGGGGGCTGGGTCTGCATAAAGAGCCTCCAGCCTCAGCCACTTGAAAGCACTGCCTGTGGTCTGTGGAGTCCAGAGCTGCTCTGGGGGTTCTGAGCCCTGTGGCATCTGAGAGGGTAGAGCTGACCCAGTGACTGCTTGTCTCCTGCGGCCTGTCTGCAGAACTGGGCCTGTGGCCAGTGGTGCCCGGAGAGATCTTGGTGCAGGGCCCTCAGGAGAGGGCCAGTGGGCAAGGGGCCTTGCCTTGGTGAAGTCAGGCAGGCGGAAACAGTCATGATGAGAAAGTGGTCGCGGTGGGCCTAGCCTTTTGCCTCTCTCCTCCTCCCTCCTTCAGCATCTGGCCTTTTCCATGGGAAGTCAAGCTCGCTCCTTAGAAACCCTGACTTGCACTTGTCTCCATGGCAGGCTTAGAAGCACAGGGGGAGTGAGGCTGGACGGCCCTGCCCTCTGTGGCCTGAGAGCCCCCAGGGCCATTTCCTGAGCTGCCCGGTGCAGTGGCAGTGACTGGGGCCTTGGGTGGGCTGGACTGTCAGGGAGTGAACAGTCATGGAGCAGGTATTTTTATTAAGTTCTGTTTTCCTGTTGACTCCTTGGCTGTTTCCATTCTGTCTTATGTCGAGTCTCTGTTTTGGCAGAAGCGCTTTGGTCTTTCAGGTTTCTCTGTCTCCTCCATCCCTCCCTTGAACTGTCCAGCCCCTGACTAGGGGCTGCACACTGCGCAGGGCCCTTCCCCGGGGCTCCCAGAGGAGAACGCTGCGGCCTCCTGCTCAGGCACATTGACGGCTCTCTGCCCCCGGCCCCCAGAGCCAGGCCAGGCAGAGAGTTGGGCCGTCAGCCCTGACGCTGGCTCTGGTCAGCACACAGGCCCGGCTCCGGCTCTGGCTCCCTGATGGTGCCACTGTGCCCTCTCAACTTCCTCATCAACAGGTACCTCATCAACTTCCTCCTGGACGCCACCGTGGGCATGCTGCTCATCTACCTGGGGGTGCGCGCCGTCAGCGTCTTGGTGGAGTGGCAGCAGTGGGAGTCCCTGCGCTTTGGTGAATATGGTAATGTACCAGGGACACTGGTGGGGAATGCGGGGGATTCCTAGAGGGGTTCCTTGCCCTGTGCAGCCCTCCAGGCCAGTGGATTCAGAGACGATTCAGGAGCTGGTGGCTGTCTCTTCCGTGGTGGAGGGACTGGTTCTGGGTCCCGAGTGCCATCCTCCCCCAGCGTCAGAGTGCCCGCGTCGGGGCATGTGGGTGCTCACTTCACTGCTTGGCTTCAGTCTTGTAGCAGGAGACACACTAAATGCAGCGAGGACAGCGCTGGCCTCTTCCACCAGAGGGCACTAGCGGCCCACCTACAGAGTCATGAGGCCACCGCACTGGGCCAAGCTGCCACCTCCTTAGAGAGATGGGGGTGGCTCTTGGTTTGGAGGTGCTCAGTAGGGAGCTGCCCCTCTTTCTGTTTGTCCTCTCCTTAGGCCATTTTATTACAAAAAGTCAGGACTGGAGGGTCCATCCCCCTGGGTCCGTCACCTTGCTACCTCCTATGGGCTGGCCTCCCCCCCAGCATCTGACACGTACAGTCACCAAGGACACCAGTTCGATCCTCACTCGCAAAGATGCGACTTAAAGCAGGTGACTTACAGATGCTGGCCCAGCTTCGACCCCATTGCACCTTGTCAGACCGCATGGGACACAGCTTGGCTAGGAGGCTGCCCCGTGCTGGTCCTGAGCACGAATGCCGTTTACTCTGCACTCCCAGAAAAACGGCCGATGTGGCCTCCACAGGGCTGTGGGCGAGGGTGCTTTCTCCGGGCTCTGCCACAGCCTGGTGACTCAGGACCTGGGGATTCAGGGTCAGGGGACAGCAGCTCCCTCCACCGTCACAGCTGGCCCTGCTGCCTGGAGCAAGGAGCTCCTGTTCTCGGTGGGAACAGCATACGTGGAACCTTCGCCGTGAAAGGTGCACACAGCTCACGAGGGAAGGAATACAGGTGGAAATCTGGGTCCTCCTCGCCTTTCCGGGGCCCGAGAGCTGCTCGCTCCTACATGACCCAACACTCACTAGAGACTGACATTTTAAAGGGGGAGCCGATTCGTGGAGCAGGCTGTGATGAGTGCCTGGGGTATTTCTAGAAATCTTAGTAATTGTCTGTCTCCATTGAGGGGAGATGAGCTCAGGGGAGGGCTTTTCTTAGCCTCGTTACCTGATGCCTGGTGAGTCACTGACCTAAGATAGTGTCCGACACACATGTGCTCCTGTGGCTCCAGGGAAGGCTTCCGAGGAGCCCTGAGTCATGGGCTCCTCAGCTTGGAGGATGGAACGGATGCAGCACATGGACCAAAGCAGCAGCATCCTCGGGCATAGGAAAGGCACCCTGCGGGTTGAGCAACACAGGAAGCTCACCCTGCCAGTGCCTGGGGTGCTCGTGGCTGCCACCCTGGGTTCCTCAGCCTCCTGCCACCTCCAAGAACAGTGCTCATCACTGCTTCCTTGCTGTTAAGGTCCTTCTGGAAGCAGGGTTCTCAATAATCGCTTACCGGTGCCCAGGAAGTCCACCACAGCCAGTCGCGAGCCACTCGGTGACCTGGGAGTGGCGATCGGGTCTGGTCCTGATACACAAGGCATTATGGTTCTGCCGGGGTCCAACCCCAGCGGGACCAGGGGTCCCCAAAGGTGTGGACGGAGTCGGCGAAGAAGGAATGACACGGAGACAGCGTTCAGTTGATCAGCAGCCTAGGCAGGATCTCTAGCCAAGTTCTAGTCAGGATCTCCAGCGAAGTTCTGGTTAGGATCTCCAGCCAGGTTCTGTGGTCATGTTCTCTCGCTAGGTTCTCCAGCCAGGTTCAGGTTAGGTTCAACTTCAGGGGAAAATCCCTACCTGGGGAAACAACCTTTCTCGGAGAGGTGACCTTGGACCGGCTCCCGGCATGGTTCCACCTGTTCCGGGCTATTTTTTCTGCATCTCCAAGAGTAGACTGGGAGGAAGAAGGCAGTGGGTGTTTGAATCTATTTCCATGCCAGCCTCCTCTTACCTGTTTGGCCCCTGCCCTTGGGCCACCGCTGCTGCCTTCGGGAATCCGCGTTATCGCACCAGGGTGTCTCCAGAGGAAGCACTTGATCACGGGTCGGGTTGTCTCGAGTCCTCCCACCCCAGGTGCTGGAGGATAGTGTGTGTCCTCCGTCACCCGATTTCTATTTCTGCCCATTTCTTTTCTTTCTGTTGCTCTTACACCACATTATCACAAAGTTGGTGGCTTAACACGGCACAAACTTGTTACCTTACAGTCCCTAATTCAGAAGTGAGACTTGGGTCTCATGGACTGAAACCCTGGTGTCAGCAGGACTGGTTCTTTCTGGGTCTGTAAGAGCAGAGTCCATTTCCTCGCCTCTCCCAGCCCCCGAGGCTGCCTGCAGTCCTTGGCTGGGGGCCCCTTCCTCCTCCTCCAGAGCCAGTGACAGCAGGTTGAGTTCCTCTCACATCCAGTCACTCGGACCTTCTGCCCACTCCCTGTACTCTGAAGTGCCCCTGTAATGACACTGCCCCCCCTCCCCCGCCCTGCCCCCGGAGACTCACTCTGTCTTAGAGTCAGCAGACTAGCAATTCCATTTGCAGCCTTAATTCCCTTCGGCCACGCTCCCTGACACGTTCACAGGTTCTGGGGACTAACACGTGGCCGTCTCTGTGGGGCCACCATTCTGCCGGCCACACCTGTCAGCCAGCCGTCTGCTTGGGGCAGCCGTTCCGTGTGGACCCCAGAGCTCTCTTCTCAGTAAATGAAGAAGAGGGGCTTGTTGTCTAGGTGCTTCTATGATCCCTAGGAGAGAAGGTGAACTTGCTAACAAGAACATGGGCCTTGGGGAATGCCACCCAGCCCCGAGGGCTGAGACCGGACCCAGGCGCTGCGTGGGGTCTGCAGTTTGGTGACCGGGCTGCTCTCCCCCAGGCAGAAGCCCTGAACACAAGGTCTGTGTCCCATGGGCACCAGTGGTCCGTGGCCTTGGCCGCCCGTCCTGCCCTCACGCTCCCTTCCAAAACGTCTCTAGATACAGACGCGGTCCCTCCTCTTGGCCCCTTTCCTGTAATTGATCCTCAGGAAATAATTCAACAAAGCAAAGCGTCCATGTGCCTGAGGGTGTCCGGTGTGGTAAAAAGCGTGACACAGCAAGAATGCCTGGCTTGTTTGTCCCTGAAAGATGGGACCACGGGGAACCTAAGACTCTCAAATGGAACAGAAATCAGAAAAACCAGCACGTGGGCTCATGATGCGCAGGAGGAAATGATGTGAGAGTCGGGTTACGCTTGATTTTTTCCTTTTTCCATGTTTTTTTTTTTCACTTATTAAAGCATCTAAATGAGAAAGAGGCAGCTGCTGCAAAGTCGTGGCTCTGAAACACAGAGCAGTGTGCGGGGCAGGAGGCAGATGAGAGAACAGTCCCTCTTGTCAGTCACTTAAAAGTGAAGAGCAGAGGGAGCAAACCGGTTTCTTTAGAGAGTGAATGAGTGTTGCCACTTGTTCTGTTGACTCTTGAACATTCTCGTCCCCACTCAGGTATTTCCTACCAGTGCTTTCTGTCTGCCTGTCCCCAGTCTTATTTAACGGTTTTTTACAAATATCTTGACCTGTCGTTTTTGAGAACTTCTCTCCGTAAGGTAGTCTACTGAACTACAAAACTCCCCTGAAGATCTAGCTGGGAGAGATTGTGCTTCTGAAATGACGGTTTGGCTCACATGTGTCGTCTCCCAGAAGTAGAAGTAGATAGGGTGACCTCCGGAGAGGCAACGATGTCTTCTGCATGCTTTCTGCACGCTTCTCCCAGGGTTTTCCAGAACAGGGAATGGCCTGCTGTGTCCATGACAGCTGCACGGAGGCATTCCCTGCGCTCCCACTGGGTGCAGCGAGCAGGCTCGGCAGGGCTGCGGCCTCCGGCGCTGGTGCCGGCACAGGGGTTGCCACGAAAACGATAGCATCGAATGAGAAGCTGGAGATTTCTCTCTGGGCCAGATTCTTTCCTCAGCCTGGATCGGGGCCTTTGCCTGCCCTGAAATGTTACTCTCCAGCCCCTCCTCTGGCCAGCAGCCTCCCCCACCCTTCCTCTCCCCTGGGTCTCCCATTGGGGAGCGTGTGTTGCTCCTCAGAGGCCCATCCCGTGGGTCCTGCCTTTCACTGAGGAAGTAGCCCTCTCCCTGGAGGGGCTGGCCCTCCACCCTTCTAGTCCCTTTTGAAACATCTGGAGGCACATCTGGGCCGAGTGTCCCCTCCTGTGGACCGGTGGATCCCTTCACTTCTCAAGCATAGTGACTGATGGGACCTCGGGGCCCTCTGTCAGCCCGAGGCACAGCCCGTCTCTCCCGCCCTTTGGACTTCCTGTCCCCAGTCCGAGGTGTTTTGGGTGCCCCTTCCCTGGCAGAATCTGAATTCCTCCAGAGACACTCGGGTTACGCTTTTAGAGCTGAAGCAGCAGGGGAGCAGGGAGAGGGCGTGGGAGATGAACAAGGAGGTTGTTTGCTGCCTTCATAATTCAAAAATGTTGGCCGCTCATGGGGGGGCGGCGGGGGGGGCAGCACCACAGTCACTGGAAAAATCAACAGTGGGTAATAATAGCAGTCTTGCTTAACACAGCTCCTGCTGCCAGCGGACACACAGAGCCAGCGTCTGAGCTCCAGCAACAGGCACTCACTAACTTGATGCGTTTTAATTATGTCTTAGAATCTCTTGAAAGAAAAGACACTCTGGGTATCTCCAAATTAGGAATTCTCTGGTTTTGTTTTAAACACCCACATTTGTCGGTCCGGGCAGAGGTGATTCTTGGTGCTTTGGGGGTTCATTGAGTAGCTTTAGAGTCGGGGTTCTGGCATGGGGCAGGGCTGTGGGGAGTGGGGGGGAGGCCGTTGCCAGCCTGGATCCCGCTCTGAGCTGCATGACCGAGCGCCCACTCTCCCGGCAGGAGACCCTCTGCAGTGCGGAGCCTGGGTCGGCCAGTGTGCGCTGTACATCGTGATCATGATGTTTGAAAAAGCTGTCGTCTTCATCATCCTCCTGATACTTCAGTGGAAAAAGGTTTGCCTCTTGCCTCTTCATTAGCTCTCCAAGACACTAAGATAGTACTCTTTCTCCTTGCCACACCAGCCCAATTGGAAAACCAAATTTGTGGTTGGCTTATTTGTTTTTAGCTCCATAAGTAGACCCTGGATTTGGTCTGATATGGCAGCTGCTGGCTACCTAACAAGAGCAGTAACGAATCAATTTCTTTACTTCGCACCATCCACTTCAACGACACAGACATCTGCTCCAGATTACGCCAATGGGACACGTATATAAATCCTGTGAAAATACAGTCCTGTCCGATGTTAGTCTTCAGGCCTTGCAACACCGAGTGTCAGGCAGGTGTTCATTACATCTGCAGATGCCTTCTTCACACACCTCTCCCGGCCAAGGTTAACTGAGCCTTTGGGTGCCAGAGGCAGCAGCTGGTCACACATTGTTCCCAGGTTCCCTCGACCCTGCCCTCTGCCCTCTGCCCTTTGGCCCCGGCCCAGTGTACATACACCTTCACTGCCTCCTTCCTCCACATGCCCATGAGCCTCTGGGAACAGATGGCTCTGCCATCCTTTGGCTTTATTTGTGGCTGAGTTAATAAGGTGTTATAGAGCCATAGTCCAGGAGGTGGTGGGGGTGCAGGATTTCGGTGAGAAAGTGGTCTGGCACCTCAGTGGTGGTGTCTGATGTGACCTCACTGCCCATGTCCACACCACAGGGAGCACTACCTGCTCCGGTGGTCTCCAGGAGGGTCCCTCGTCAGCGTTCAAACCTGGGGACTCTGCAGCTCTGGGTGTGAGGTGCTGGGGTGAATGTCTGACCTAAGGGCCCCTCCTTCCAAGCACTTTCCCTGTGGCCTCCCCCCAATTCACGGAGTCTGCTTCTCTTTCCAGGTGGCCCTGTTGAATCCCATTGAAAACCCAGACCTGAAGTTGGCCATCGTCATGCTGATCGTCCCCTTCTTTGTCAATGTCAGTGCCATGTTGCATTTATTTACCCCAGTTAGCGCCCTGCCTTCCGACAGCTCTCGGGTCCCTCTGAGTGAGCATTTGTCAGCTCCCCAGCCCCACCCGACCTGGAAATGGCATGGCAGGGTGGCTGCCTCGCCAGGCAGATCCCTGCCCCAGGGCCTCTGTGCAGGTCCTAGGGACTTCGTCTTGCCCTCATGCCCGGTGGCCTCCTGCTGAGGTTCCCACCTGTGTGACAGTGACTTCTCAGTGAGAATCATTCGGTCAGCTATTCTCACCACAGTTTCAAGAGAAACTCACAGGCACACCGGCTAGCGGTTAGGAGATATGAGAAGAAACCGTAAAGGAACCTGGGTTTGGCAGATGTGACCGAGTGCTGGCCGACCAGCCCAGGGAGGAGCCGGAGGACTTGGTCCCAGGCCCCACTCCATCAGTGGCTGGGGCC
This sequence comes from Myotis davidii, assembly GCF_000327345.1. Lineage (NCBI taxonomy): Eukaryota > Metazoa > Chordata > Mammalia > Chiroptera > Vespertilionidae > Myotis > Myotis davidii. Next base: position 25,663 of record NW_006284347.1, on the reverse strand, counting down.
AGGGCTGTCTCATGAGTTACCACCACAGTAACCCTGGGGATAAAGAGGGCAGGGCTTTCTCTGATAAGAAAGCAAAAGAGAGAGAGATGAGGATTCTCTCTTTAAGCTTCTGAGCGATAGGGGGATGGATAAGGTTTTTCTCTGCCTGGTCAGGTGCTGTCATCGGGAGTGGGGTGGGAAGGATGGGGGTGTGGGGGCTGCCCTGCTTTGCTTTCACACATGGCTTATCCCCAAATAATCTGTACCTTTCCTCCCTACAGGCTTTGATGTTCTGGGTAGTGGACAATTTCCTCATGAGAAAGGGGAGGACGAAAGCTAAACTGGAGGAAAGGGGAGCCAACCAGGACTTGAGGAACGGGAGCAAGGTCCGCTACCGAAGGGCCGCATCCCACGAGGAGTCGGAGTCGGAGGTAGGGCCGAGCCTCGTGCTGCTGACCTGAGGGGTCTCACGTCAGCCAGCGGGAGGGAGACGGTTCCCCTTCCGCCTGGACCCCTTCCTGCTGCCCCGTGAGCCTCCCCAGGGCAGGAAGGTGGAGGCCCTGTTCGGGGTGGCTCCCCCCGAGCTCCCCTCGTCGATGGAGAAAGACAGGAAAGGGAGGAACTGCCTTGTGCCAGGGACGCTGTCAAGGCCTCTCACGGGCCTGACCGTGGCCTTGAAGCATTGAGGTGTTTCACTCCCTGAACTACTAACAAGCGAGGGAAGTGTTGGCTGAGCCAGCTGGAAACGTCTGAAATGTAGGGGTCCTCATCTCTTATTTTCAAGTTTCCTGACTTGAAGATTTTGGCCTGAGGGAGACTCCTGGTCATCAACAGGAGCGCGAGGCCAGGCTGTGTGTCCCGGGCAGCTGGCGGCACCCACGTGCCACTTCCGTGCTGCCAGCGGGGCAGGCTGCCCCGTGAGAGCCCTTGTTCAGCTCCCTCGGTGCTGCCCAGGGTGCTGCGAGGGGCTTCAGAAATGGCCGAGAGCGTGTTTCCCCCAAGAGGCCGCCATAGGCGGGGAGGAGAAGGCGGTGCCTGGACAGCTCAGCATGACCACAAGGTCTGCTGGTGAGGTGTTCGCAGAACCCTGGGAGGACCCTGGGGCAGTCCATGTCACTGCTGGGCTTCCTAGGGGAGATCTGAAAGCGGAATAGATGGCAGAACGGCGAACCCTGGCATCTGACCTGGGCTGGTCGTGTTGTAGGAGTTTCGTGAACTTGAGGTGAGGCTCAGCGTTGCAGGCAGCCTCTGTGCAGGGAGGAGCAGACGTGGTCACGTAGCGGGTCATATGGGTGACGGCCAGAGCAGCAGGTATTCGGAGGATCGGCCAGAATGACAGAGGAGGCGGAGGTCTGAGTCCGATGAGCGAGGGCTTGGCCATCCAGGCTGAGGCGCTAGGCGTGCTCGTGTCCACTCAGCCAGGGTTTCAGCATCCCGTGGAGGGGGGTGGGGTGGGCCAGCTTGTCCCCCTCTGTAAAGTAGCCTCCCGTCACGCTCTTCTAAAGAAATACAAGACTGAGGCCTGGAGGGGCTGGCACCCCGTGCCGGGGTCCAGGGCGGGTAGAGGAAGAGGCACCGCCGGCGGTGACGCAGGGCCGTGCCTCTCCGCTGCCTCAGATCCTGATCTCGGCCGATGACGAGATGGAGGAGTCCGACGTGGAGGAGGACCTCTGCAGACTGACGCCCCTGAGGCCGGCGAAGAAGAAGCACCGCTTTGGGCTGCCTGTATGATGCCTCCGGTGCGGTCAGGTCTGGGGCCCGGCTGCTCTGCAGCCCCCTTCCTCCCCTCCTCTCTCCCTCCTCTTCTACCTCCGTCCTCGCGCTCTGCCCACTCCCAGCGACCGGACCGTGACTGGAGAGAGGGAGGCAGAGCCGGCGCCGAGCGGGTCGCGGCTGTTGGAGGTCCCCACTCAGTTGCACTACAAACACTGACCAAATATGCAAGCCAGGCTTTTTCTCCCTTTGTTGTCGTCCGATGTTGCCGTGAGGGACCCCGGAGCCCTGTCGGGTGTCCAGCGGGGGGGCCATGAGGAAAAAGCTCACTCGCACACAGACTGGGTAGAGCCCCTCCCCAGGGCCGGGGAGTGAAGACATCACAGGTTTGGGGCTAAAAGTCCCTCATTGACGGAGTTGGACCCGCAGTGCGTTCTTACTCAAAATGGCTTTTATAACTTGATTTCTAAAGCCGGTTTTACGAGATGTCACAGTGTTCATGTTTTTTGAGTATGTGTTTATTTCCTATGGGACTAATGGGCAAAACATAGATTTTTAAGTCTTCCGTATGCTGTTGACTTTTATATTTTTAAGTTATATTTTCATACTGTTGTATTTAAAAAGTCTTTTTAACCCCCAAAGAAATGGGTTCGTTTGCCTTTCATGGGATGGTGGGAGGAAGAAGCCGAGGGTTTTTTATTTGCAATGCTGTTAGGTAATCTGTGATAAGATAGGGTAGCGAACACAGTAGGAACGGAGATGGGTCCTTATCGGAGGTCAGCAAACTCAGTGGGTCTGTAAAGGTCGGCCCGGGCAGGAGGCAGCTGGCCCAGACGTGGGTCCAGTGCCCCTGTGCATGCCAGGCCTTGCGGCTCCTTGGCCTTCCTGCTGGCAGGGCAGAGGTCTCAGTTAAATTGGACCAGCAAAAGGGGCTAAGAGGTCTACGTGTCCAGAGAAATTGAGGCTGCAAGGCCAGTGCTGTTTGTTCCTCGCCTCTCCTCAGCACCTCCACGTCTGGTTTAGAATGTCGCCTCAGCCTCCATGCCTCCCCTGGCGCAGCCTTCAGAACCAGCCTTTGGACCCGGCTCCAGGTCAGGCTGCCCCGGCCTGTTATCGCGTCCATTTATTTTGCACAAGAGTCTGGAGAACACCTGCCTGACCAAATGGTCGTTTTTCACATACTCCAGGGCAGGGGGGTGGCTGCATCCACAGCCAGGACAAGGTGCTTCTAACTGTGTCCCCCCCACCACCCCTTGGGGAGTGGCCCCCACTCAGCCTGAGCAGGGGTCCCGGTGGCTTTGGGAGCCTGCTGACTGGCAGTGAATTGGGCTGACGGGGCACTTGCCTGCTGTGGATGCAGCGAGGTGGAGCGGCCCAGTGTGTGTCAAGCCCGAGGCAGCCATGGAAGTTTAGGGACAGAATACCAGCTGCTGAAGTGTGAGCTGAAAGTGAGGCAGGTGCAGGGGGGCCCCCCGCCCAGAACCTTCTCTCTAGACCTACACAAAAACGTCTTCGCTTAGGAAGATTGGGTCTGAATTGTCACGTGTGAGGCAAGCTGTTAAGCCAGGCATCCCGGGCTTGTCCTCTGCCTCGAACCCTCTTCCCTAGAGTCCCCAGGCCAGAGGGCTGAGGGCGCCGGACCTGTGACTGCAGAGGAGAGAAGAGGCGAGGCGGGGCAGGGCCTCGTGTGAGATTGGGGAGGGTCTCCTTTCTCACATTGCTTCTGCTCTCCTGTAGCGCCCGTCGCCCCTCCAATCCCAAGGCTGTGTCGGTGGGTGTCTCCTCACTAGAACTGGCATTTGGGAGGACCGGGACTGGTGTTCCTGCTAGACAGCAGTCCCCCGTGACATCGCTGCCTCTCCTTACTTTTTGCTCCTATTTCATTTTGATTTGAACAACCTGTGTCCAAAGCTGTTTTTGTACCTTCTGAGCTCACCATCAGAGCTTCATTTTCAGTCTCGAGTTCCTAATGTGTCCAAACTGGAGGCGGGGTAGAAGAACCATAGTCCGTGAACAATGGAAACTGGGTCATATAGACTCAGGTTATCTGCCCATCTCAAGGCTCGTCCCAGTGCCTACTGGGTAGTGGGTTTGGAGGGGGACAGAGGCTGTGAGTGCGTGGTGGTTTCTCCCTGTATCCTGATCTTCAGTAAGGGCTTTGGTCTCGGAGCTGCAGCTGCGAAGCTGGCTAACTAGGGGATGGTGTCTGACCACAGAGGGCCTTGCGCTGTGTGGGCCTGGACAGCGTGGCCTCATGCACACATATGCACACACATGCACACACACACATGCACATGCACACATCATTTCTATGGGAGTGCGTCCTGCATCACAGGGGCTTTCTGTGAGCTGCCCGGGGAGAGCGGATGCAGAGGGTCTGTCGGGACTTCCAAGCTGTCCTCCCTCCCTGTGCAAATTTCCTCACCACCTGCTCCAAGGTGCCTTATGCGGTGCAGCTCTCCAGCCACATGGCAAGCATCACTGTGCTTGAGAAACCACAGGACACCAACTGGGTATTGTCCACCGTCCGTCTCATTTGTCAGAATCTGCACCTTGGCCAAGACAACCATGATGGGAACTTGTAAGTCAGGGTCTTGAACAAGTTCCTTGTAACAAACGGAAATCACCTGATGAGGTGAAACTGCCGCATCCGAATGGAAGAGACTGTTGTGGCCCTTCTTTCCTTTTGCTGCCTGTGCTATGGGAATGTAAGGAGGGGTGCTGGTGAGGCCCAGGGAGCCGTCCGTGGCTGCAGCCTGCAGACCTGCAAGGCGAAGGTCTGTGGCCCCTCGGCTCGCCCGCGGGCACGCTGGTGGCTGCCCGCCTCAAGCTTTAACTTGCACCCCTTCCTGGCAACAGGGAGTCCTGGGTTAAGGTTGGCTTCTCACACCTCTACAGGGAAAATATGTAACGGCTCGGATCCAAGTTGTGTCTTCCCCTTGGCAGTGTAGGCCGTGGCTGCTGCCCAGAGCCCCCTCTGAAGGGGCCCCAGGGCTGTGGCCCACTCTGCCCTCCACATTACAGTTCACTGGCCTTTTTACATCCGGACCAGCATAGGTGGCACTGGGGATGCCCTACCAGCCAGGGCAGCCACTTTGTATGGTGTCGGGCAGCTTTTAGGAACTTCACACACTTGCAACTAGGAGGGGAGAGCGCTCTGTTTACCCTGTGGGATGTTGGTGACCCGAAGGGCTTTGTTCTCGGCGAGGGAACCTCTGGTCCAACTGTCGTCGGCACCTTGAGCTCCTGGGCGGTGAACTGGTTTAACTTGGTTTCTCTTTTCATGAAGTTTATTAGAAGCCAGACCTATGTGAGCAAACCATGGCCTACTTCCACTGTCTGCCTAAGGGGTGTTTAATCGGTGGTGTTACGATTCACAAAAACACATTTTTGAAATAAAAGGGAAGACAATGTACTTACATTATAAAATGGTTTACAATAAAATTTGATGTCTTGTTACATTTTTTTTTTTTAAAGAAACCATCACTTTGGTGGCTGTTGGTGTGTGTTCTCTTGAGTTGAAACAGTTTAGTGGGGTCAAGAAAATTTCCCCAGTGGGTTGGAAGGTTCTCCCCAAGAAACAGTGAGAGCGGACCTTACATCACCTCGTAGCAGATGTGGGAACCAAAATCTGCTGAGAAGAAAACCCCAACATACTCTCGCCATTTCCACTTCCCTGCTAATGTGAGTAAAAGCTTCCCTGGGGAGCAAGTGGTGCTGGGAGATGGAGTGTGAGGGGTGAGCATCCCACAGCCTGTCCCTGAGGCCACGGGCCTACAAGGCAGGTGCCTCCCGGGCAGAGCCAGCTGGGGGGCAGAGCCAGCTGGGGGACAGTGAGGAAGCACTCACTGGGGAGCTGGGCCCTCACAGACCGGGTCTGCCCTCGGTGTCTCTTGGCCCTGTTCGGAGCCCTGGGTCTCTGCCCATAGCTGTCCGAAGGCATTCCTCATGTCAGCACTCGTCTCAGATGGAGCCTGGCAGTCTTCACATTGGCCTCCGGGGTCAGGTCCAGGCAGGAGGGGATTTGGGTGGGGTTTGAGGAGTGACCAAATGTCAACCTGTTTGGGTCCCGTCTGCTTGGAGCCTTTGAGTATAAAAATAACCTCACACTACTGCCCACACCCACCCCAGGCCTAGAGTCCTGCAGGGGTCTTCCCTTTGAGGACGGGTATTAGGAGCTAGCAGCAGAGTACTACGTGGCCCTTGCGGGGGCCCTTGGCCTGCCCCTCCCTCCACAGGCCAGTGCCTGCAGTGGGCTTCACTGTGTCCCAGCCTCTTCAGCAGCCTAGTGTCCCAGGCCAGGGGCCTTTCGGTGACCTTGTCTCGGAGGCTTAGTGCTGTTCCTGCCATCAGCTCACCCTCAGCCACAAAGTACGGTTTCCTCCTGGTCCTTTACGCTCTTCATCCCTTTGCTGAACGTGCTCGGGGAGCCAGACAAAGGACGGGGCATCAGCAGGGCCACAGATGGAGAGTTCCCCAGGCTTCCTGTGGCCGCAGTCTCCACCCGTGACTCAGGGGTGCCCTGTGCTCCACCGTGAGCCCAGGGAACTCGCCGCGAGCAGAGCTCACGAGAGGCAGTCAGAGAGGCTCGCCCTGCTGCTGTGCAGGGCGGGTGTCTTTCCTCTGGAACCAGGGAAGGGGCAGAAGAGAAAGAAAAGCCCAAAGCGGTCAGCCTGGGATGGACTGTCACAGATGGACAGCCCCTACTGCCACACACATTCCAGCACCCACATTCATAAACACGAGTCGCTGCCAGTCCCAGCACCTCCCGCTTGGAAGTAGAGCAGCTGTCTCTGAGGGTGCAGGCTCCCCAGCTGTCTGTCACCACGGCCGCAGCCCCCTGGGCAGAAGTGCTCAGCGATCCCCTATCATCTCCGAGAATAAACTCTGAAGCCAGTGGCTGTGTGGACCTGAATCATCGGGGTCGGGGAGCCGGTCGGAACAGGGGGAGTGACTTCCCAGGACAGGCAAGGGGACTATATAAGCTCAAGAGGGCCGGGCACCCAGATCTCTCCCACCAGCTACTGCTGCCAGAGAGGAGCCTTCGGAGCAGCTCTCACTCAGCACTCACCATGTCCCAGGTAGGAGGGCCCAGCACGGTGTGTTGGTGCGGTGGGGGTTGGGGATGGGGGGTGGACAGCTGGACACCATCATCTCTGGCAGCTGTGTCTTGAGCTGAGCTCCAGGCATAAACACGGGAGCTCTGCAGCCCCTGGGAGGCGGGGAGTCCCCGCCCACCTTATCTGAGGGACCCTGTTCAGCTTGGGTTTATGGCATTCCGTGGCTTGTTAGGAGGGTAGGGAAAATGGGTGGTACTTCTAGATCTTGTGTGTGAGGAAGCTGCCCGCGGAACTGGCAGTTTGTGCACGTTTATAGCTGTGTGTGTGTGTGTGTGTGTGTGTGTGTGTGTGTGTGTACATGTGAGGCTGGATCTGTGGGTGTACATTCTGCCCGGGTGTCTCCAGCAGGATGTGTGTCTGGAGGGTATACTGTGCTGCACAGGAGCTCAGCCCAGGCTCAGGGAGTCTGCGCCTACCCCTAGGGCTTAGGAAGGAGGAAGGCCTCAGACTCCCGGCCTCCTGTGGTTGAGGGAGGGTAGACACTGAGGCTGGGTGTCCCAGCTCTGGAGGGACAGACCAGTCTGCTCCATGGGTAGATGCTGACGGGAATGTGACTTCATGGGCATCTGATTCCTCTACCTGGTTCCCACCCCAGAGGCCGCAAGGTAAATCCTGGCAGTTTGGGAGGAGAGGGGCAAACCCAAGGGACCCTCTGCCACCACACTCTTGGTAATCACCGAAAGCCTGGAATTCAGCCTCAGAGCGAGCGCCTTTCCCCTTTGCCCACTGTGCCCAAGCTCGAGATTGGCCAGCCAGGCACACAGTGTGAGGCCACGGCTGCCAGTCTGGGGAAAAGGACAGAGAGACTCAGGGTGGGGGGTCAGGGGTGATGCATCGTCTGGAAGGCTTCCTGGATGAATGGGGCCTGGGACTGGCTTGAATTGAGTGAGCAGAAAGAGGTGGGACAGAACGGGTCTCGGCCTGAAGGCCTGGGTTCTAAGGAGCCTCTGGTCTCTCCAAGGCTGGCCCCGAGGGAGCCCCCATCAAAAAGAAGCGCCCCCCTGTGAAGGAGGAGGACCTGAAGGGGGCCCGAGGGAACCTGACCAAGAACCAGGCGATCAAGTCCAAGACCTACCAGGTCATGCAGGAGTGTGGTGAGTGTTCTCAGGGGACTGGGGGCCAAGGGGGTGCAGATGTGTGTCAGTAGGAGGGGGTGAGCTGGGGGCTCCTAGGGGTCTTTTCTCAGAGTCCAGAGCTCAGGGGCTCCCCACAAAAGAGGCTTTCCATCGCCAGGAGCTTGGGCTGGGCCTCTGACCTCCCCATCCTGCCCGCAGAGCAAGCCGGCGTTGCCGCACCATCTGTGTTCAGCCGCACGCGGACCGGCACTGAGACCGTCTTTGATAAGCCGAAAGCTGGGCCTGCCAAGAGTGTCTTTGGCTGAGAAGTACACGCCACGCCACCCCCTGGGCACTGACAACACCTAGACACAGGAGTCTTTCCCAAGAACTCTTTCATGCCAGCACTCCCCTGCTCCCCTGTTGCCTCCGGGACTGCCACCCCTCCCCCTGGCCCCTGGCCTCTCAGCCCAGGCCCTCTGCGCCAGGCCCTGGGAAACACCAATAAAGAGGATGCCCAAGTGGCCCCGGCATTTGGAGAGTGTCCTTGGGAACTGGCATGGGCCCTGCGTGCAGGTGGGCATGGTCTGTACCCCCCATGTCTTTGGGAGGGTCCTTATGATCCTGAGGTGGTATAGCCACTGCCCCATCCTAGCAAGAGCCTGGGGTGTGGGGATCTGGTGCTGATCTGTGTGACCTCAGACCATCTCCCCTCTTCTGAGGCTCAGTTTCCCCTTGTATGTGACAAGGGAGGTGAGCTGAGGCCCAGTGCACAAAACAGGCCACGTGTACCGAGTGAAGCAGGTGGGGCCTGGGCTGCCCCTCCCCCTGCCTTCCACAGAAGCCAGCGCAATGCTCCTCAGGACCCCAAGGCTCCGCAAGAGCCAGGGACCTTGAGGGCCGCCTCCCCCTGTGCCCTTGTTCCGCCTCCTCACCATCTTGCATCTCTCACAGACAAAGCCACGCCAAGGCTCCTGTGGCCAGTGGCAGTCTGCTTCCTGAGCTGCTCCCCCTCCCAACTCCAGGTGAACCTCCCCTTGCCCCTCCCACAGCTCTGCCTGAGGCCTGGGAAGTCTGGGTCTGGGCTTGTGTTAGATCCTTTCCTCTTCAGGCCTCAGTGTCCCCTGTGTACATGGAGCTCTCAGATTCAGGGAGTACGAAGGCCCGTCCAGCTGTGACAGCAAGACCACGGACAGTCCAGGGCTGGTCTGGCAGGGCCTGGGTTCCCATGCTTGGCTGAGGGCTGTGCCCGTAGGCCCCCTGCCCTGCCTGTGCCCTGGGCACGTTGAGCTGGCTGCTCTGAACCTTTCCCACGTCCCGGCCTAGTCTGGCCTCCTTATATAGCTGTTTCCAGGCTGGGCCTGTGTTCTCCGCCCTGAGGGAGCAGACCTTCTGTGGGGACAGGGCCTTGGCCAGCTCACTGGGCTCCTTGGGGAGGCTCCTCCCCCAGCGTGTCATGGGCGGTATGGCCCCCCCCTGTGATGCCAATCATATCAGAGCCGAAGGGCGAGCGGTGCCGTTATGCACCGAGATGAGGCTTCTGGCTGGAGTCCCCAGAAGGAAGGGGAGCAACCACAGGCAGCTCCAAAGTCCAGGATGCCCTTCCTCCAGTGCCACTACAGGGCTGATGGAGGAGACCCAGGGTCCCAAGATAACTGCCCTTCTCCCTCCCCAGGCGAGTGTCAGGAGTCCTCCTTCACCAGTCCAGAATGTGGCACCCACCACACTTGTCTGCAGCATCTTTACCCCCTCTGTGGCCATTGGCCCAGGGGCTAGGCTTTCCCCGAGCCACCAGGGGCACACCCACCAGCAGTGTCTGGATCCTGTTCTTTATTCATTTTTATTGCTCTTTGTTTTTAGAGTGTTTCCACTTTAGCCCTGGCTGGTATGGCTCAGTTGGTTGGAGAGTCGTCGAAAGGTGGGGAGTTTGATCCCCGGTGCAGGTGCCTGCAGGAGGCAGGGGGTACATGTTTCTCTCTCACATCCATGTCTCTTTCTCTTCCTTTCTCTCTGCCCCTCCCTCTCCCTCCCTCTCTCCCTGCCTCCCTTCATTTAAAACTAATTTTTTAAAAAATCATTTCAACTTTATTAAAGGAAAACCTAAAGTCATCGATTTAGGGGCCACCCTCAGTGGGTCTGGGCTGGTGACAAGGGCACTGCCTTGGTGTGCTGACAGAGCAGCCACCTGCCCTTTCCCCTTCAATCCATGACTCCTGGATCCCTTGGCATGACTGACCTCCATGCAGGTCACCGGTGTGTACAGGCCCCCACAGGGAATCGCCCCCTGAGGAGCTCTGTCCCTTCTGGTTTGTTCCACACATTCAGTAAATTCCCCAGAGGGAGGCCTCTCGGTTTGTGTTGCCAAAGTGCAGGTCTTGTGTTGGGGGCCTTGCTGGAGTTGCACCCAGAGCCCTGGCTAGGTTAATGGGGCCTGAACAGCAGCCTGGGGCCCCAGGAGAGAGAAGGGTCGCCTGGGCCCAGCCTCTCTCACCCCAGAAATATGGCAGATCCACCCTGCCTTGACCCCAGCAGACCTTGCCCCACTCAGACACCCCAAGGAGTGCTCAGGGCCTGTAGGGCCCCACTGCCCAGTCACACCAACCTGGCCTGCAGGCTTTCCTTTCCTCAGTATAGCAGGTCCTGGAATAATGTCCTTTTTTCAGCCTCTTTCGGTTATGACATTGATGAGGAAAAATATCAATTCCTAGTGCGGCCATGTGTGGAGTTTATTGGCCTCCCCATGTCTGTGGGCTTTCTCCATGGTTTCCTCCCACATCCCCAAGATATGCACGTGAGGTGAACCGGTGTGTCTCCATCGTTCCAGTCTAGTGTGGTGGTGTGTCAGTGTGACCTTCGATGGAGGGGTGTCTTGTCCAGGTTGGGGTCTCACGTTTTACACCCTGAGCTGCTGGGAGAGGCTTTGGGCATCTGAACCCCTAAATTGGAATCAGCAAGTTGGAAAAGCATGATCTCACTTGGTTTTATGAATCTTTCTTAAATATAAGTATAGCTCACACTGATTTCAACATTTTGGATTTTTATCTAGAAGTTTGGTGATGCTTTGTGACCAGAAATAGGCCACAGGAACTGAACTCATTTCTAAGGTGAACATCATTTCACTTAAAGTTGCCGTTTCCAAGAACCTATCCTGATGTCACTGAGGACTTATTGTGCACGTGTCTGTCCTCAGCCAAGGTCCACAGGACATTCACTTATCTGAGTCCACTGCAAGTTTTGGCTTGTTAATTCCAATTTCCCGGAACCTGCCCCCGGAGGGGCGGAGCAGCAAGCAGGTTACTAAATCATTCCCCACTTTCTCTCAAGTTCAGAAGCAGCCTGCCAGGCACTGGAGCCCAAATGAAGCCCCCAGGCCCTGCCCATGCCTGTGGCATCATGCTGGTCCTGCTCTCACTGCTGGCTGTCCTCCAGACCACCCGTGCCCAAAAGGTAGTGGTGCCTCAGGCACCTGTGTGTGCACCGGATGTGAGCGGTATGAGCTGGTGAATGAGTGAGAGCCTGTGTGTGTGTGAACGTGCAAGTGAGCATAGATCAGTCTGTGTGCAAGAAAATGGTGCTGACCATCCACCAGGCATGTCTCCAGGGCTTTATGGACACACACACCCCCTCTCCCCACACCCCGACCCCCTTTGCTAGAAGGGGTGATCCTATTCCATGTTCCAGGTGAGGAATTGCAGCCTAGAAGCTTGCCCGTGGAGGCCGGCAGTCGGGGAGGGTGGGAGTGAGGATCTGAGCCCAGCTCTCCCTCTCCCAGGCTGAACGTCCTCAAGGTAATGACGCGTCCTCTGTCTCCCTTTCTTCATCTGTGAAGCAGGGTAATAATAGACCCTATTCGGAGGTTTGTTGTGAAGATGGAATCTGTAACGCTATGAAGTGCTTTGTACAGTGCCGGGCACAGAGCAGACACTCACGTGTGTAACAAGCCGCTCAGCCAGGCACCCACTTCTGCTAGGCGGCGTGTGCAGGTGAACAGGGCTGGCATGTACACAAGTGTGTCGTATGCAGACTGGCAGATGTGCAAGGCTTCTCATGTGTGCACATGCGAACCTTAGACCTGGGTCGAAGGGCAGGTGCCTGGGTCAGTGATCTGTGGGGACTGACCGTCTCTGCAGGGCCAGGGCCTGGGCTGAAGGACAGGGCAGCTGTGGTGGCGGGGCGCACGGGGC
>NW_006284347.1:10898-11718 GCF_000327345.1 Myotis davidii | reverse complement strand
GGGGCCCCCGCTGCCAAGGTCACCTTCGAGCTGGTGTACGAGGAGTTGCTCAAGCGGCGCCTGGGAGTGTATGAGCTGCTGCTGAAAGTGCAGCCCCAGCAGCTGGTCAAGCACCTGCAGGTACCTGGAACCTCCTCCTCACAGGAGGCCTCCTCTGTGCAGCTGAGGGTGGCCCCCCGTCCCCTCAGCCTCCTGTGAGGCCCAGCCCTGGCTCCTGGCTAATCCAGTGACCCCTTCTTCTTCCAGATGGACATTCACATCTTTGAGCCTCAGGGCATCAGCTTTCTGGAGACAGAGAGCACCTTCATGACCAATGAGCTTGCAGACGCCCTCACCGTCTCACAGAACCAGACCAAGGTGGGCTTGCCACAGTGGGTGGTGGGGAGGGTACCGAGGGGCCTGTCTTCAGGCTGCCCTGTGAGCCTGGATCCCCAGAGAGTGGGACAATTGGGCAGACTCTCTCAGCTGGCGGACTTCTGAGGTCTCTGTGTCCGCGCTGACATGAGGCAGATGAGGAGGGCAAGGCCTAGAGGAGGGCGGTGGGTGCTGGCTTGAACCTGAGTTTAGGGGGCGCCTGGGAGAGGACACTGACGTGAGGGTCCCAGGTCCAGGGGGAAAGGCGGGGGCTGGAGCAGACACATCCTGAGCCCAGGATCTGCTCACACGGCTCCGGAGCAGAGGCTCCTCGCTCACACCCATCCACTGTACTGAGGCCATCCACGTGACAGCCCAGCCCGAGAGAAAGTTCCCTGGGATTTGACCTATGGGGGAATTCTCATCCCAGGGGATTCTCAGATGGGGTGAGGAGTGTGAGCGTGGC
>NW_006284347.1:9326-10060 GCF_000327345.1 Myotis davidii | reverse complement strand
CTCATACGGAATCTAGTTTATAGTCTAAAATCGAACTTATATGCATATATACATAGCTCATGGACACAGACAATAGTGTGGTGAAGGACTGGAGGCGGTGGCAGACTGGAAGAGATCAGTGGGGGAAAAAGGGGGACATATGTAATACTTTCAACAATAAAGAATTAAAATAAAAGATGACGAGGATTTGGGGAGGTTAGCACTGGGACTGTGACAGAGGAGCTTAAAATGAAGAGAGGATGGGGACCTGGGGATTTGGGGTGAGGAGGTGGGACGGGGCAGGGCGGGGCTGTAGCTCTCATCATTGGGGTGTGTCTCACTCTCATAGATCGAGAATGGCTACTTTGTGCACTACTTTGCCCCTGAGGGTCTCTCCAAGATACCCAAGAATGTGATATTTGTCATCGACACGAGTGGCTCCATGATGGGCAAGAAAATCCAGCAGGTGGGTACCACAGGCCAGGGTAGGGCCCTGAAAACTCTCAGATGTGATAGAAAAACCAAGATGGCGGCATAGGTTAACGCCAGAGATTGCTGCCTTGAACAACCAAATCAAAATACACCTAAAAGACGGAACGGACATCATCCAGAACCACAGGAAGGCTGGCTGAGTGGAAGCTCTACAACTAGGAGGAAAGAGAATATCATACCCAGACTCAGAGGAGGCACAGTGCTGAAGTGAAACACTCAGATGCAGAGTGCGCATGGAGCAGGCTGGCGGCGGAGGGCGCGGG
>NW_006284347.1:2680-7638 GCF_000327345.1 Myotis davidii | reverse complement strand
ACAAAGTGGGGAATCCAGGGTGACAAAGGGGGTGCCATGTCTTTGTTTGAGTAATTACGTATTTATCCGAATGTATCTTCCGAGAAATATAAGTCCAACCCGGACCGAGCATCTCCCTGGTAGTCTTGCTTGGGACAAGGCCGAGTGAAGAGTGTTAGTTTGTTTAACTTTCACTTAAGGAAAACCTTCAAATAGATAGCTGTGCAGGTGGACAGGACATTTGGGCAGGTGGATAGGACATTTGTGCAGGTGGATAGGACATTTGTGCAGGTGGATAGGACATTTGTGCAGGTGGCCTGCAGGTGACAAAGGTGTGGGAGGCCCGGCTCTGGTGAGAGACAGAGGAGGGTGTCTCTAGCAGCGGGGATGGGGTCTGGTCCACCTCACAAAGGCTTTTGGCCTCCGGGGAATTGTGACAGGAAAGCCTGGAGTTCCTCTGCCCACAGGCCCCACTTCCCAGGCTGCTGGCCAGGTCAACCTGAGAGCAGAAGGCCCCACCCCGGGGAAGGAAGCAGCGGTCCACCTGAAACTGGGGCACATGACTCGCTGTCACCACTGGACAGTGCCTGGTCCTAGCAGGGGGCACCAGCTTGGTCAAAGGGCAGCCTAATGGGGTACATGGGGCCCCAAACCCTGAGCCCTCTTCCGAACTCCACCATGACTGCTGGGAAGGCACTTGTCTCTGTCCCCAGAGTCTCCATCTTTGGGGTGGGCCGTCTTGGGACCCTTTCTGCTATAAACGCATTTGCTGCTGCTTCTGTACTGGCCTGGCGTCCAGATCCCGTCCCCATTGTCCTTCCTCCCAAAAGCTGCACCTGATCTGAGTTCCTGGCCTTGAACCTATGATAGTTCCTACCTTTTCTCTCCACCTCCTTCTCATCCTTGGAGGCTCTGTGGCTGAGCCCCTTACACCCCTAAACTCCCTCCCTGCTCCCCACCTACTCGAAGGGAATGCGGTTCTCACAACCAATCCGTGGGACCTGCCCAGTCCCAACTAGGTTTCTCATGGAAGTGCTGGGAAGCGGCAGGCCAGGTGCGGGCGTCAGGCCCTCACTGCTGACGCCTGGCTGGGCCCCTCTTTCCAGCCCACGGAGAACATCACCTTCCAAATGGAGTCCCAGGTGGCGAAGCAGGAAGAGGAGTTTCAAAAGCCCAAGTACATCTTCCACGGCTTCATGGAGAGACTCTGGGCGTACCTGACCATCCACCAACTGCTGGAGCGAATGTGGGTGGCCTGCACCCCCAAGGGCCTGCTGGGGAGGCCACACACGGCCTCAGTGTCTCCCCAAGCTCCTCATGGGTGGGACAGCACAGGTGGCCTGGGCATCTCCTAGGTATGGAGAGAGGGGGATCATGGAGTGGTGTCTGAGCTGCAGACTCTCCCAGTAGGGACCCGCCCTCACCCCCAAGGGTCTGGAAGGGAGGGAGAATGGAGCTAGGCATCCAGGACCTGCTGTCCCTCTGATGCTCTCTACCTGCAGGGTTTCCGCATCCGATGCTGAGAAGCAGGCCCTGGAGACCCAAGCTCTGGGCTTGTCGCTCAACTATAGCTTTGTCACCCCCCTCACATCCATGGTGGTCACCAAACCTGAAGGCCAAGAACAGTCTCAAGTTGCTGAGAAGCCCGTGGAAAATGGTGGGTGTAACAGTGGGCTCCTAGCTCTGTGGCAGCAGAGTTTTGACCCAGTCTCTCCCCCCACGCCCCTCCCCCACATCCTGACCAAGACCCTAACCCGGCCACACAGACTCCCAGGACCCCCAGGAGATGCATCCCATTTCATTGATGAGGAAACGGAGGCCAGGTCTCCTGACCCTCTCATATGCACTGCAGCTCTGTGGTGCTGGTGTGGGGAAGCAGGTTAAATATGGACTTCAAACACTGGGTCCCGCATTGTCATGTTAACAACAGCAAACAAAAGGACCCAGGGAAGGAAGGAAGATTACCTGTCCCAACTAAAACTAGGACAGTAGTCCTCTTTTTGAAAGATGGAGGGATGCAAACCAGGTGTAAGGGTCTTAAGTCACTCCAAGTCATCTTTCTACTCAACCAAGACAATTGCTGGCCAGGGCATCTCCAGCCCAGCCTGCTGCCAGGAGGGGCATTGTCTGCCCAAGCACGTTGGTGCATTTAATCACCTGTTCGTTCAGATATTGTCTGTCCTGGCGCTAGTGGCACCACCCCCATCCAGCTGGATGCACACTCAGGTCTCTCTGATTTCCAGGTCGCACTGTCTTCAGACATAGAGCCATGGGACACCCACTGTCCAAAGGAGCAGGTAACAAAGGATCAGCGGTGGTGGGAGGGGAGATTGACAGACCCTTGACCTTGGCCACAGGCTGGGCTCTGCCCCGACTGTGGGTGAGTGGTTTGCTTGGCTCACCTGGCTGGTGGCAGGGCTGGGACTCAAGTTCAGGTGTGTCTATGCTGGAACTTTTGTTAGTGGCAGAAGAAACTGATGTCCCAACAGGGTGGGAGGAGTTCAAGAAGGGTTCCTTTTCCGCTTTGAATTTCTCCTGGCTGAAGGGGGAGAGGCTCTCAGAGTGGAGGGCGTGGGGAAGGGAGCCATCTGCCCTCTGTACATGCGTCTCCCGGGGTGGGTCCCAGAGCCCTGGTGGTGGGAACCCATGACTCTGCTTGAGCCAAGACTGCTCAAAGGTGTCAACCTTTCTAAAGCTGGAGTTTCCCCGTACGTTCGACTTCATAAAGTGGCCGAAATGAGTATTGGACCACCTGGATTTCCTGTTCCTTCCAATTATCTTTTTCCATTCTCTAAATCGGACCTGGATCCGAGGCTACCAAGCGAGACAGGTGAGCCACTTTCTGACCTCGAGGCCTCATTACCCCAAGGGGAGGGTAAGCCTGCCTGTAGAGCTGGATGAGAGCCAGCACCCTGCACAGGGCTGGGCACCGACCAGGCAGACTTGCTGTGGGGCTTGACATGAAGCAGTGTGTCATTTAGTTTCACTGAACCAGACTCATTACACTCTGCAGGCTGGCTCAGGATGGAACCTTCTAGAAAGGGAAGGCTCCCACCATTCCCCTAGCCATGAGTGGCCCCATGAGCTGTTTCTGATCTCCAGTCTGGATTCAGACCCAGCCCAACACCAGGCTGGACCCTGTCTCCTCAGTTTTTCCTAAAAGTGTGCTCTCCTAGGTTGGGTGAACGTGGGGCAGGGGTCGCAGGGCTGGAGCTTGGTGGGTGCAGGTGGCAGTGATGGCTGGAGGGCGTGCTGATTGCGCTGAATCCTGACTGCCTTCTCCCTTTCCGTTTCTGGCCAATCCTATACTAGAATCTTTCTCCTTCTCCACTCCCCTGGTGTTTGATTACCTGGATGAAACAATGGAAGGTACGCCCTCAGACCAGATTCCCTGAAGTAGACGACTGCCCTATAGCAGGAAGACCCTGGGATGGGAGAGCCCTGGGGATCTCTAGGAACCTGTTACATGTTTCTCAATGTTGAAGTGGAGAAGGAACCCTGGCCACATTTATACACTATCCCATCCTTCAGTTCCCCTTGCCCCCAAATGCGAGGAAGGGGATGCCTAAACAACGACTTTTTCTTTCAGAAACAAGCCCAACAGCCCCACCACCAGGTAAGCTGCCTGCCCCCCGGAGCCCCCCTTCCCGTTGCTGCCCTCCAGATGTTCTACCTGCCTCAAGAACCGCATCTGCTGCCCCAGCCCCCATCCAGGCTTCGACCTTCATCCTGCCTCTGCCTGGGCAGAGCGGGGACCAGCTCTGTGTGGACATCAAGAGCACCCGTGGGCCATTATTACTCCTGCTCTCAGACCCTGACCAAGGTGAGGCCCTGAGCAGTCATGTTCCAGAGAAACCCTCTGCAGTCAGTGCCCAAATCGAGCTAGAGGCAAAAGCCCAGAAGAGGAGGCCAGGGCTGTTTGAGGGGCATATGAGGCTGCACAGGGTCACACAGGAGTGACTGGGCCTTGGCAGACAAGTGGGGGTTTACTAGGGAGAGGCAGAGGTTGGCAGAAGCCCAGAGCCCTGAAAGATAGTAGTGGGACCATAGAGAGTCTGGAGGAGATGAAAGGCAAGAGGAGGGAGGTGTGCTGACCAGACCTGCTCCCCACCCCCCAGAAGGGTCGTACTGGTTGAGCTGAGATGTCAAGACAGACGTGGGGACATACAGCACTCAGGGAGGTTCACACACGGTCTCTCACCTCCACACACCAGGCCTAGAGTCTGTTTGCTCCCTGAGGGCGCGGACCAATGATTTGCCATCTCACTCTTGGCCATGGCACCTAGCTCAGGGCCCCGCACACTAATGCGCTTTATCAGTGTTCATGGACTTCAGACACGATCGCCCTTCTCAGAGGGCTCATCTGAAAGTGTCCATCACTGAGGATTTGTGGTGCTTCCAAAGTCAAATGCAACCAAGGGAGGAGAGAAAAGATTGTGGAAAGCATTCTCCAGTGTGAGGGAATGCTGGGAAAGGGCAGTGAGGAGGGGGTTGGTGAAGGACAGTTCTCAGGGACGTAATCAGAGCGGGCCATGCCTCTGACCTCTGCTCCCGGCTCTCTCAGGTCTCGAGGTGATTGGTGAATATGACATGGAGAAGGCCCAGTTCTCAGTGATCGAGGTGACTTTCAATAATCTCCAGCTACAGGTCCAGGTGTCCCCTGAGCAGGTGGTAGTGACTAGGGACCGAAGAAGCTCTCAGTACAAATGGAAGGAGACGCTGTTCATGGTGATGCCTGGGTAAGCCTCAGGCGGCGTACCAGCAATGACCTCTCAGGCTACGTTAGCCAGTGCCAGTGCTGACCGGTGGCCTGAGGCCACAGGCTTGGGGATGAAGTGCTTGGGCTGGGCATGAGTCCTCTGCAGTGGGCCGCCCCCACCCGTTGGGCAGAGCCATACCTCTTTTTCTTTGGGGGCACTAGTGGTTGTCCCGGAGACCTGGCTGCTCACGCACGGTCATGCCCCTGAGCGCTGCCCCCT
>NW_006284347.1:564-1046 GCF_000327345.1 Myotis davidii | reverse complement strand
ACTCCCCACAAACAGGCCAGGGGTGGGGACTAGTCCTGTCTGTGCCTGGGAACTAGAGATAGTCGGGTGATAGGTTATGCTTTAGCCATGTCTGACCCAGCTCTCAGTGTGACCCACAAAAACGGTCAACTCAGACCCACAGAAAACACCCCAGCCAGAGATCGCTGAGGGTGAGTTGGGGACATTAGCAAACTCCCTGAAGTCTCAGAGCCCTGAACCCTGGACAACTGGGTGCCCTTGTGTGACTGGGCCTTGTCAGCCTGTGCTGGGGTGGATTCTAAGGGGCCCTGAATGTCCACCTTCCACTTGCCCGACCCAAGCTCTCTCCCTCTCATCTCACCACACCTGAGATTTGCTAACCACCCTTATTTCTATCTCTCTGTCTCTCCATCCCAGAAAAATGAAGCTGGATTACCAAGAGGGGACCCCGGGAACAGAGATTTCCTGCTGGTCTATCGAGCTCTGATTCTGATGGCAGGAGT
>NW_006284347.1:0-492 GCF_000327345.1 Myotis davidii | reverse complement strand
CCACCCGCCCACCCCATGTCACCCCACTGTGTGCAGATGGCTGTCATCCTGTGACCACAGCCACCTGTGGGGTCTCAACCATGATGGGGAGGGGAGTTCCACTTATTACAAATAAAGGCAGGTAGTTTAAACTCAGGGAGTGCGCTTCTTTGGTTCCATCCAGCCAAACCCCAGGCCTGTAGAACCTCCTCCTGAACACTTAGCATCATGTGACATTGGCATCTCCCACAATCAGCCCTCAGAGGCCTGTGGTCAGTAGGTCCCTGAGGAGCTTTTGGTCCACTCCCTTCATTTCATAAGGTGGGAACTAAGATTTCATTTAATAATATCTGCAACTGAGGTTCATAGCCTTGACCAGAATTGAAGCCAGGACCTTTAGTCCTCAGGTCGATACTCTATCCACTGACCCAAACTGGCTAGGACTATGAAAACCAGTTTTGACTCTTTCTACCTCCATTTAAAAAAATGAACTGGGTAGAAGTTCTCAGCGAG
>NW_006284346.1:2356905-2364485 GCF_000327345.1 Myotis davidii | reverse complement strand
CCCAGGCTTCCCTCCTCCAGCCACCAGCAGGCATCCGGGGCCCAGGCTGTTTCCCTCAGGCCACCCACAGGCACCCGAACCCGGGCTGGCTTCCCTCGGGCTCTGCCTTCGTCAGGCGGGATGTCAGGAAGATGTCCGGTCTAATTAGCATATTACCCTTTTATTATTATAGATTATGAAGGACTATTAAAATGCACTGTATCTAATGATTTACCCAGGAAGAACTAATGGGGTTGAACTACCTTCTCAAAACCAGAGTAAGAAAGAAAACTTTCCATTGTAATCCCCTTGGAGGTATCAGCAAACCATGTCCTGTGTAATCTCGGGTGGGTTTGGTATAAACCAATCTGATAGTGATTTCAGAGGGAGAGTGCAGATTTTCAAGATTATAAGCCAACCAATTATACCCTTAGCTCACATTAACGTAAGGAGACCTCATGTCATCTGATCAATTCTGTGAGGTCTATTTTGTAGACTATTTCTACCCCTAAAAAGGTCTGAAATGTAAGATCCAAATGTGGGCTTCTGCTTCCAACAAAGGATGGCGATCCCTGAGAAGTGAAAAAACAAACAGTGTACTTTCCTCAAAATTAAACTAAATTAAGGACATACTGCTTTTATTTAAATATTGACTAAGTGACTAATACTCCTGATTGTCTAATGGCCCTTTCTAAATACAACAAAGAAATAACCCCCAGGAGAAAAACAAGTTCTTGTCCAAAATTTGATGGCAGTTGGTATATGTAAGAGCATTGGGCTCAAAAATCGTACTTCCAATATGAAGCAAATTGCTACCTATTTGGTTTTAACACATGTCATTTAAGCTATTTTATATAGACAGATAGATGGATGGGTCGATGGATAGATAGGTAGGTGATAGATAGACTGAAGAGGAAAGGTGGAAAAAATAAGTTATAACTCTAACTTTAGCTCTAATTTTAAAGGAAGTAAATGATAATTAAATGCCCCTGAAAGACATGTTAGTCTCCTCATATTTTTTATCATGTTCCTAGGATTCAAAAGATAATAACATATTTTTAATTTCATCATTGCATGTTTGGGAAAGAACTCATTAAAGTCAATTTTAGTAAACCAGAATATTATAGCAATGCCAAAAGTTTCTTAAGGTGAAAACATTAGCAACAACAGTTACAGAAAGAGAATTACTGCTTCCTGATTCACTTGGATAATGATATTTTGTAATTTGATTTCATCTTATATTATGATAGTTTTCATTATATGTAATTTTTTCAATATTCAATAAAACATATTTTAATAAAATAAGTAATTACATTTCACACATATGTAGTTTGAAATGTAACTTATTTGACAAAACTGAACTCTTCAGTTCAGCAGTCCTGATATCAGAATCTGCTTTTTAATTTATTCAAGTTACTCAATTATTTATTGACAATATCCACACAAGCATTAACTTAGCAAATTGGTATTGTTAATCTCACTCACTGCGGGGAAAACAATATCATTACTGTCAAATTACTGACAGCATGGTGTCTGGTCAAATTAAGTAAGTTTGCTGTTTCATAATAAATCAAGTTAATGGTTTGCTTTGCAAATGTGTTAAAATTAATCTTTCAATGGTATAAAACTATCACTTGAAATGACATGGTTTAATGACCAAAAGTATTTATTAGTTTTACCTAAAACCTTGAGCCAGGCAAGTCAAGACAGATTGTGAATCGTGTTACTTACATTAAAAAAATACATCTAGGTTTTTTTAAATGAAACTATTATCCAGAATACGTTCATCATATGTGTGTGTGTAATTATAAGGAGAAGCACAAAGAAAAACTTAAAAACATATCCACATCTTGATGTGCATTAATTTACTGAGTATCAACCATCTATTAGGCTCTGTGAAAGATGCTGGGGATTTAAAAACAAATGAGCATAACTGAGCCTGCTTCTGGAAGCCAAAGAAGGACAGTCCTTTAGAATGCAGGGACTGGGACGAATGGTTAGAGTCAGGCAGCCCCAGTGCAGTCTGGTTAGGTGTGATGAGTGACAGAGTACAGAAGCACAAAAGAGGAAGGGGATGGGAAAACTTTCTTGAAGAAAGTGATGAGACACTGAGTCCTGAGGATGAACAGATACTGGGCAGGAGAAAAGTGAACGTCTGGATAAGTGATGGGCATTGGGACAGCCTGTCCCAGGCAGAATGAAGAGTTTGTGTAAAGGCTCCATGGTAAGAGCATTACCACTGACTTCAAGAATGTTCGTATGGTTGAAACCGGTTTGGCTCAGTGGATAGAGCATCGGCCTGCGGACTGAAAGGTCCCAGGTTCGATTCCGGTCGAGGGCATGTACCTGGGTTGCAGGCACATCCCCAGTGGGGAGTGTGCAGGAGGCGGCTGATCGATGTTTCTCTCTCATCGATGTTTCTGACTATCTCTCTCCCTTCCTCTCTGTGAAAAATCAATAAAATATATTTAAAAAAAAAAAAAGAATGTTCGTATGAAAAAAGCCTGGAGTGTGATAAGAGACAGGAAAGAAAGCTATAGGTAGGGCCAGGTTTATAACATTTCCAATTCTTGTCTCCTTCCATAACTTCCACATTGCATTTAATCTTCAACCATTAATGAAGTTGATTCGCTAGCCGTTAAGTCACTTACTTGTCACAGTTTCGTCATTCATCTTTGTGCTGAGTAAAGTTTAATACATGGTTGTTTCTCTGAGATGGTTTTGCATGATCAAAACTGAATGTCCATTTGGTTAATTACAAACTCTAGAACACGTCATGTTTCATTTCCCTAAGGATTGGAAAGCCTTTTATCACTATCTTATTGCATGGAGAAGCCAAAGGCCAGAGAGATTTATATTGTCTAATATGACTGTTTTAAAAAATTTACAGCAAGTATCAGGAAAAACTATTGTCATATGTTTATACTCCAAATTTATAAATAATGTATTTTTAATAGGGCAGTGAGTAAAAGGTTAGGATTTCCAAGAAACAATCATCAGTCAGAAGACATTGTTAGCAAAGTTCCACTGTCTGGAAAGTAGCAGAACTGTAATTCCAGGAGACACCACTTTAAGTCTATATTTTAGGGTTGCAAATTTATATATTATACTAAACATGAAGATAAAGTATCTATCTTTATATTTAGCTAATTTATCTTCTTCTAAACTATGAACTAGTAGGCAAACATAAGCCTGCTGATAAATGATATTTCTATCTCATTCCATTTAAATTGTGTCCTTTTAGCTTAAAATTTTCCTTTAAGAAAAATGTTGTCAATTTTGAAAGGTCCCCACTCTGTTATCTTTTTCTTACATGCATCTATAGATACAGGAGTGGAGAGAGCCTATTACACATTTCTGGGGCAGATTCTAGATCTGTAAGTTTCATCTGGGTTCTTTATAGTATCTGTCACCTCCTTCTACAGGTGGACTCCACCTTTTCCTCTTGGAGTCTGCTTCCCCAACCCCAACCACTTCTTATGGAAGTGTGAATAGTATATAGCAATAGGCTGAGAATTTATTTAGATAAGAAAACAGACAGAAGGCAAATAAACTACTCAGAAATCTATTGTACTAGTCCAGTAAAGAAGCTAAGATATTCTCTACTAAGTCAGTAGCAGTAGGAATCCAGACACAAAATTACAAATATTGTTTTATTTAATACTCTTTATGACGCTGAGCACTATGTACTATCATACCTACAGCATAGATAAAATTGGTTCATAGAGACAATAATAAGGTGTTCAAGGCCTCATAGGTGATAGATTGTTCTATCTAGCCCATTTATGGAGATGTTTATGAATGAGTTTCTCAATGGATCAATCTACAGGTTGACGAATAAATAAAAGACGTGTCTAGAACTCAGTAGAAAAGACCATCACCATACAGGCGGTGCCTGATTCTTGAACCTCCAGTGGATGATATTGCCCAGCAGATATAGGGGGATACTGCCTAGCAAACATTTGCAGAGAAAACTAAGAAGGAAATTAGAAAGACTATTGTGAAAGGGCCTTGCAAATGCTACTCTGATGGTCAAATTAAAGCTACTTATGTTATCATTTTTAAACTTCTACCCTAAAGAAGTTCTGGAAGTGAACCTTAACTTCAGTGGGTTTTTTTTTTTTTCTATCGGTGATCCACAGGTCAAGATGTGCCTGAATTCCTGGTTCTGCCTGACAATCCAGTCAGATCCTACCAACATTTAAACCCACATTCAGGCTGCCTGGTTTGAACTCTCCAGATCCAGGCAGTGAGGCTGAAGGCAGGATTCGAGTTTTCCTGATATTCTGTAATCTATTTGTTTGGGTATTAAAATTCTAAACAGTTATTGGATGCTTTGCTTTGCTGTTTACTCAATTTAAT
Organism: Myotis davidii; assembly: GCF_000327345.1. Lineage (NCBI taxonomy): Eukaryota > Metazoa > Chordata > Mammalia > Chiroptera > Vespertilionidae > Myotis > Myotis davidii. The sequence goes on along the minus strand of NW_006284346.1, from coordinate 2,360,144 downwards.
GATTTGGCTATTCTCTCCTACTTGTCTGTTCAAATCTAATCTCCATTCCAGAGACACAAGCTGATAAAAAGATAATGACATTAGGACCATGAGAAATTTAGAGTGAACCAGGTGTTAACATCACACAAGCTATTCCAACTTTGATGCTAAGCATGAATGACTCTCAAAGAAAACAACCATTTTAAAAATTCTTTTCATCTTGAACCGAGCCTCTTTGAAATAAAATAATTTCCTTTCCTAGTTTTTAATTTTTTTCAACTACAGTAGACATTCACCATTAGTTTCAGGTGGATAGCATAGTGATTAGATACTTATATAAAAAGTGACCCCCCCCCAATAAGTCTCGTACCCAACTGACACTATGCATAGTTATTACAATACTATGAATTATATTTCTTATCCTAGTTTGTATAGCTAAAAAAAATCAAGATTTGTAGAGATGTTTGTTTTTATGACTTTCCTTTACTAATATTGCCCTAAAAAATATCTGTGTGTATGTGACTGGTGGCTCTTTAAGCACAGCTTTTACATGACACCACTTCACTGATATGTGAATGAAACCACTGACTTTCATAAAAAACAATTTGTGGAAAAAGAGCAAATGCAAATGAGAATTAACACAACAGTAACATACCACACATCTGTTAGAAAAGTCAAAGCCCGGAATACTGACAATGCCAAATGCTAACAGGGATGTGAGCACAGGGACTCTCTTTTATTACTAGTGGAAATGCAAAATAGCAACCACTTTGGAAGGCAGATCACTGCTTTGCTTTAGTTTTGTAGACTCTTTAACATTTTAAACTATGTGTATGTATAACTGTGAAGAACAGGAAACAGCATTAAAAAATGAAATGAGCCCAGCAGGTGTGGCTCAGTGCCTGAGCATCAACCCATGAACCAGGGGGTCACAGTTCCACTTGCAGTCAGGGCACATGCCCGGGTTGTGGGCTCGATCTCCACTAGGGGGCATGCCGAAGGCAGCCAATTAATGAGGTTTCTCTCTCTCTCTCCTCCCTTTCTCTCTCTCTCTAAAAACCAATAAAAAATATATTTTAGAAATTAAAAATGAGTAAGAGCCAAGAGAGCTTACAGACAAAAGTGAGAATGATACTGTTTTACATTTCTGCAAAATCCGACTTCCTGAAAACAGCTGGATTCTCCTAGCTTCAGCAGCATTCAATCTGTCGCAACATCAGGTCACGTCGCCTCTGGAAAACTCCACTGCACACTCAGATGAGTGTGAAACAGGAAATAATGTGCTAGTGTGATTAAGCAATTAGATCAGACATTGTGGACCCTCTGTCAGGGTTATAGGGACACACAGGGGTTTCTGGACAACACTCTTGAGAACTGCTGCTCTAGACCACCCCTACCTATGTTCTCATTCTTTAATTAAATTCCAGGCAAGAGCATCTGTTTAGCTGAGCTCTAGAAGTCAGGGGTCATGAAGAGCAGGCACCTGGCCTTTTTTGGGTGGTTTTTTTTTTTTGGGGGGGGGTCTCTAGTGGTGGCAGGTTGAGTTCTTCTTCCCACCATAATTCACATAACTAGAGCTTCTCTAAGCATAGAAAGAGGTTTTAGCCCTAACCGGTTTGGATAGAGCGTCAGTCTGCGGACTGAAAGGTCCCAGGTTCGATTCTAGTCAAGGGCATGTACCTTGGTTGCGGACACATCCCCAGGAGGGGGTGTGCAGGAGGCAGCTGATCGATGTTTCTCTCTCATCGATGTTTCTAACTCTCTATCCCTCTCTCTTCCTCTCTGTAAAAAAATCAATAAAATATATTTTTTAAAAAAGAAAGAGGTTTCAGAAATTGTACAGCCAAAAAAAATTACAATGTTGAAATTTTACTATAATTCTTTCTAACAACCACATGTGGCATCGCAAGGCTACATACAGAAGAACGATCACTTGTCTGGAAGAGGACACCCAATGAGGAGGGAGGACAAAGCAAGGCGTGGGTGCTTGGCACTATTATAACGATTCCTGATGTTGCAAAGTCCTAGAGATATTCAAAACCAGTCCATCGAAACAAGAGTCCGTTATCCTCAGAGCAAGCTAGCGGACAAAAAAATGCACCATGAATCCTAACGCAAAAGTCATGTAGCATAGATTTTTAGACCCTCCCTTGGTGAAAAAATGTTTTCCTATGCAAATGCAAAAAAGTGGAAATTATATTTTCTAATCAGGATAAGCAAACTCATTGATCACAAGTTATCCAATTCATTATCTTTTTATAATTGTTCTTTTATGTTCCTTCTTTGAGAATTGTCCAGAGAAACAGTTCGTAGTCATTTGTATCAGAGCTTAAAGTTTACATAATTTTAGAGCCTATTTTTAAAATGGTTAGCATTCATATTTTGTGTAGACTATTTTGTTTTTCAAACAACTACTTCATTGCTGTAACATCAGGGTTTGGGTGCTTAATACTGCTAACACACTTCACGTTCAGTTCTTTAGTTAGACGCTATCTTCATTCAGTTGCAATTGACAATGTGCCTGCAATTTAATAGCAGCTTAAGCATTAGTGAGCAGGGTTGTTGTTATTATTCTGTGCACCAGGCAAGTGGGGAGAAACTTGTCCACAAAGCCACAGGACTGAATGACTGACTATCCTTTAGGTGTGTGGAGGTCGACCCCAAAGAAAATGCAAACTAGTAGGAAGTTTAATTTATGAGCTTTTCCCTTTCTCATTTTTTAAATTTAAATTTTATTTTATTTTTCCACCACCATTTAGTCCCCTCATATCCTCTTCCATCTCCAACGCTCCTCCCCGCTACATGAAATTTTCTATTACACTTTCCCCGTTAAAGTATGACTACTAATTACTGTAGTTTGGTGTCTATAAGTATTTGAAACAAATACAACCAGGGAGATTTGGGGGCCTCTGAGTGGCCTGCTATGCTTCTCCGACTGGTAACCTAACCCTGGTTTGCCTGGTGTGAATAGAGTACACCTCTTATTCACCCTAAACTTTCATTTTGCCATTTGGGACTTGACTGTGTCTTCCAAGCTCCTGGACAGCTAAGAGTTGAAAACCTTCCCTCTCTCTCTCTTGTCTATTGCAGACTTCCAGTCACCTTCCTTTTCTACATTTAAAACCAAATTAGAACTTATCATGGGAAAGATCCATGTGCCCATCTAGGTTTTCTACTCTTCTTCTCAGCATCCAGAAAGATAAATAAAGATACAAATGGGAGCAAACACGCTGACCTAACAACCTCCTGAATCTTTCCCT
>NW_006284346.1:2353472-2356886 GCF_000327345.1 Myotis davidii | reverse complement strand
AGAAACTTCTAGAATGATTTTACTGGCTCATTTCGGTAGCACATTTTTATTTGAACGAATCACATTCTACAGGGTAAACTGAGGCTAACACTCTTGTGTTTGTTATTTTCCAGTACTCAATGTTTGAAAACATATTTAAAAGGACATGATAAGGGTCTAGAAAGTTGTTTCAGTTTTCTGAAACGTGGATATGAGGCAACTCCCTCCCCACCCCACACAGAATTAGGCATTTCTTCTGGAAACCAGAATATTATTTCAACATCAGCCTCACCTTCAGGCACTATTTGAAGCAATCGTTCTATAAAACAGGTTTCAACAACTCAGCCCAAAATCAGATACAAGTCCTTATTACTCAGATGCTCTTGTTGAATCTAATGCTATGAAAAGTTCCAGCCTACAGGTGAGTTAGGATTAGCTACTGTGTGAACTGACTCCAGCAAGAAAACAGTTTCCAGCAGTTGCATGGGCCACACTTGATACAAAAGAAAAAAGAAATTCACTCTCATAATAGATCTTTCCCTGAAGGAGGGGGAAAAAATCTAAGTAGAACTCTAAAATATTCATAAGTCTTAAAATCTGTTCTGTTAAAATGAGAAAGAATTATAGCCCAGACGGATCCACTGTGAAACTACCTTTAAAGGTCAGTTACCTCCTCTTTTGCCTGGATTCATCACCCAATTTAATCAAAGGAGAAAGACTGTGTGATGGGACACTTATAATTAATAGACTAAATATGTTCATCATATTTATGACAGCTAAATATTTTACAGCTCCACTCAGAAATCTTGAATACAGATTACCCCAAGCAATTACATTTTGTCTTTTTTAAAAAAGTCTTACAGAATAAGCATAGAGAGAAGAATGTCTCAAACTTTCCCACACTTGAATTAGCAATTATCCATGAGTTGTAGAGAGATTCTTACAAATCACTGTAGTCTGTTTTAACTCCATCATACTAGCAAGCTCGTGGCGACAAACAGTGACAAAAATTAGCTTTCGAAAGGGAAGCCACAAAAAATCAGCAACAATAACTGAGGCCTATTAAAGAGAATTTTTCCCTTTCTCTTTCACCCTGACTTTCAATAGACCTTGTGTTTGTTAGCCTGGCCAAAAACGAACAGGTCAGCTTTCCATTGCAAATCACTGCCCAGCCAAAATGGGAATTTGAAAAGATGAGCCACCTGCTTCATTAATAATAACATCATATTCTTTTTTCTTGGTGTGCTTTATAGACATATCCTTCTCAGTTCCACAAATCATTTCTTTAAGTGACTATGGATCTAAAAAAAAAAAAAAAATAAGATGACTGAAGAATACTGATTTTTTTTTAAACTCTGTCACTTTGAATGACATAAATGAAATATATAGCAAGGTCCCTTTGCCTTACATACCAGAAAATCTCTTCAAAAAATAAAAGAGTGAAAGAAAAAGTGGAAGGGAGAGAAAGAGGGAGGAGGGGAAGGAAGGAGGAAGACCCAAACCTGTACAAAAAAGCATTAGAAGCAAGTACATCAAAAGACTTACTCAATTCTCAGAAACAGGAAGTTGCTAATTCAATATGTTAATTCAATCTGTTAAGTCTATTTACCAACCACGTCTATTACTGATAATGCAAACTTCAGAAGTCAGAATAATACTAGTGCTCGCAGCCTTATGATTTTGCATAATCTCCAAGTCAGTGCGCTGCAGTACTTATGAGGCACAGATGGGGTGAACTTGAGTGTAACCCCAATAACAATTAGTTTACCTTATGAAATGTGAGTTCTCTATGATTATTATGAATTGCTTTTTCCCCTTCATCAGCATTTGTCTGCTGTTTGCTTGGCCTGATTAATACACGGCATTGCATTTCTACGGTACCGCCGCCAGGCTGTCACTCTTGCCTCCAGGTAGACATACACAGTTTGAGGCAATTTGTCCTTTAAAATTTCCATACTAACCTTGATAGGTGGAATGCCAACGCTATAAAATGTCCGTAAAAACAAAAACTTGTTCCAGGTGTTTCCTGATTTTTGTGATCTTGACTCTCAAGGGCAAAGTACTACCTTGGCAACCAGGCTTCATCACAGCTCAAGGGAAAAGTGGTGAAGTTTCAGTGGAGAGGGGCCAGAGTCCTCTCAATTCATGGATCACAGAGCAGCCATCCTGCAGCCCTGCTACAAATGCAGAATCTCGGGCCGAGCCTCACACCTGCCGCATCAGAATCAGCACGTGAGCCATTCCCACGGGTTCAGGGTGTGCTTTAACATCGGCAAAGCCTGCTAGAAAGGTTTTCCCCAAGTGTGCAGTATATTCCAACAGATCAAAGTCCTTCTGGTGGACCTTGAGAATGGTCCTCCCAACCGGGATCCTAGGTGATTTTAACTGTGCTATTTGTACTGATGAATTAATCTCTCGGATATAAAGCACAACAAAAATGATTTTTTGTGTACAAAATTCTTAAAACTACTTTGCCAATTAATTAGCTAGCCTGCTTTTGACTTTGATATTCCTTGATTTAATTCATTAAAAAACAAAACAAACAACAACAAAAAAATTCTCATATGCTTTAAATCTCATGAGCCAGCTATATGGGGAATAAAAACAGTAATAAGGTGTGCTTTAATTTTTTTAATGTGCTATTATTTAATAAGCCACACATTTAAATGAAGAGTTGTAAACTTTTTCTGTAAAGGGCCTGATAATAAATATTTTAGGCTTTGTGGGCCAAGATGCAGTATCAGTTTGTTTGTATTCAAATGTAGTGTTTCCTGTCATCAAAAATGTAAAGGTCATTCCTAGCTCTTGGCCAGACAAAAACAGGCAGTGGGCACAATTTGGCTCTTAGGCTGATCCGTGATTTAGGTCAATGATCTAAACTGTACTTTAAGACTGAGGGTCTGAAGGCTGAGAGGCTCCACTTCCAGATCTGCCCTGTGGGGATAGCAGTCTAGTTATCAATGTGGCCCTAACTCTAGCCAAGACTTTGTGAGGCCAAGAGGCCACATGATATGTTCCCATGATTCTGAAGAGAAAGGGTAAGGATAGGCTTAGTTGTTTTACATCATTGCATTATAAATAAGTGTATGCCCCCTTGACACTCAAAGAAAGTTTCACTAAACAACAACAACAATAAGGCTTCCTCTAAAATAGGGAGCAAACTTGCTGGATGCTGCAACATGAAGTGAAAAGGTTAGTTTGGTTACACACCACTTTTAAATACTGAGTAAAAGAAAAATGTGAAAGATCCATGAGTAAAACTGTATTTAATGCTATAGCTGTGGAATTTATAATTCTGCATTTTCTTTTTTCCAATAAATGTTTTTTTTAACCTCATTGATGATAGACCCCAAACAGGCTATGTTCAAGGCTCAGGGGAGTGTTTTGCAGTGGTTCTTTAATTTTTGAACATTTATTCCTCCATATAGGAGAAAG
>NW_006284346.1:2326721-2353264 GCF_000327345.1 Myotis davidii | reverse complement strand
AGGGAGGGAGGGAGGGAGGGGAAGGGAGGAAAATGTTGCTTTTAGGCAAACATAATTTTTCACAAAGTGGATAATTAAGCCCTAATTTTTTGTTTCACAGCTCAGAATTTCCACTTATTAAGGTTACTGAAATGTGAACATATGTGTACCAGTCTCCTCACAGGTGGGGGCTTGATTCTACCTTTCTGGGGAGAATTATCAGGAAATGACTCACCAGAGTAGGCAATGAGTCAGGGGCCCCTCCTCACAGTGCATTCTCCCTGAGCCTCAACAGAGCTCTCAGACTACAAAAAGTTGATCAGGTATTCAAGAGGAAGCAGATGGCTATCCTTGGACTATGGACACACTTTGCCAAGTGTGGTGATTAGTGTTAAAAGCAAAGGTTATGCCCGGGCGGGCACATATAGGAGTGTGAACCTGACTACTATGTCAACTCTCCTACCCTCCATGTCAGTGACCGAGGATGAGATACTGGAGGAGCCCAATGTGACCCCTTCAATCTCAGTAATCCAGTGAAGAGTGGCTTCACTTCCTCAGAAGTCCCACCCTGTGCTCCCTGGTGTCTAGTGGAGTCCAGCTACCAGCGTATGCTACCTCAAGGTTGAATCATCGAATGCCCACTGGGCAACAGTCAATAGGGCCTCTTCCAAAGGTGGAGCATTTTGTACCAAAACCTAAATATTGCAGACTCTTTAGGTTCTGTGAAGGTGCTTGTTGTCCAAATCATTCTGGGAAAAGCCTCACAGCAGATTCCTCGGCATTTAGGGAAAAATCACTGATACCAAGACATGTAGCTTTGATGGAAAGAAGCTGGGGTTGCTTTTCCTATGTGTCTGAACTCACAAGCTCATCAGTGCAAACGTTACCCTCAAAAGTGGAAAGAAATGGGAAGAGGGTGAATGAAAAGTTAGGGTCCTGTTCAAATATAACATCCTGGGGTTTCCGAGGGGAAGTGGCAACAAGGATGTTTATCCTGGCTGTCATTTCAGTGAGAATGACAGCACATTTTTTTTTCTGTTACTCAAGATACTATTTGCTCTGTTTAGGTCAATTTATATGCACCTGAGATGTACACACAGGTTGTACAGGAAACATACACAGGTGTATTTTGCTTTTGCATCAAAACTCCACAGTCAGCCATTCCTCCCCTGGCCCATGCGCTTGCCCAACCCTGTCTCAATGGTTGGCTCTGTGCTTAGGTTGCCACTTCTAGCCTAGCTCTTGGATATTGTGATCTGGTTTTGGACTGTCTGTACTGGCTTCAACTGTCATCCTGCAGGAAATTCTCTCACAGCTCAAAGCACCAAGGTTCCAAAACCTAAGCTAAAAGGTAAGCAACTAAACCTCACTTCTGGGAATTGGGGAAGGCTGGGGGATAAGGGGAAGGGATTGGGGGGATAAAGGTGGGGGGGAAAGAACACATGGACACAGAGAAAAGTGTGATGATTGCTGAGGGAAAGCTGAGAGCGAGAGGAGGGTTTAGGGAGGATAAATTGTGATGGACAGAGACTGGACTTGAGGTGGTGAACACACAATATAGTGTACAGATGATATGTTGTAGAATTGTGCACCTGAAACTTGTATAATTTTGTTAACCAATGTCCCCCTATACACTTTAATAAAAAGGAAAAGATAAACCTCATTCTTAATAGCCTAAACAAATACTAGTAAGAGACAATGAATAGAAACCTACTTTTGACAGAGTCATGAGATTCAACACCATTACCATGTGAGCCTAGGAGGCTTCCCACACTCCCATTTCCAATACAAAGGAAAAACATGGCAGGCTTTATCTGTTACCAGTAGACCTAGCTATTGTCTATACTCAAATGGTTAGTTTCTCTTCCAACTCCATTGCCCTATTTGGTTCTCTGATGCTGAAACCTAAGCAGGGCTATGGCCAATCGGTGGTTTCTTTACAGATATGCACAGAAACCCAGGTGAAAAGCCACAACACCTTGCCCATACTCATTCCGCAAAGGAAGTCCACTGCCAGTATCCAGTCACCAACAGTGAAGCCAGGGACTCTGCCATCAAGAGGAAGTCAAGACAGAGGCAATGACGTGTCAACAGATCCAGGTGGCTCAAAGGACAGATTAGGAAGGCAAGCGCAGAGCAACAACTCCTCAAATTGCTTTCCAGCTTTCCCTAAAAAAGACAATGTTATTCAAAATCTAAGTTATTTAAAAGAAAACATAAGCTGAACAGCTGTTCTCTTCCATCACATAAGGATACCTCTGGCAGCTCTCTCAACACCAGCAACAGGTAACACATTTTTAAGACATTCTTCGTCATGTTCAATTTGAAGATTATTTATCTTGAACAGAGTCCTCATACTTTTAATACTATTGTCCCCATTTTGAACCTAAAAATCCTACAATCATCTGAAAATCCTGACATGCCTCTAGGAGACTTTCTCCCAATTAGGTTTCTTGATGTATTAAACTTGACAAATACTGATGGAGCTTTTACTGTGTGTCAGGCATTATTCTAGACAGCTCATATTCACAATGATTAAAATGAAGACCCCTGCCAGCATGGACCTTACATTCTATTCAAGAGGGAGGACAATGGAGGAAAATTATAATCAGTAGAAACGATAAACTAATAAATAATGCAGTATATTACAAGAATAACCAGGAGAGTACAAAGAGTGGAGAAGAATGCTAAAAGACCATCTATTATAGATCACAGAAACCCATCTTTTCTCTGAACCCATGGCACCCTGAAGCTCCTATTTGTACCTAGTTCTTTATTTTTTTTCTATAAAATTTTTATTGAGGTAATTTAACAAAGTAGTTAAGCACCTGATTTTGAAGTCAAGCCTAAGATCCAACCTTGGCCCAATATTTATTAGCTGTGAACTAATAAACTGGGCAAGTAGTTTGACATCTCCAAACCTTAGTTTCCATCAGTATTTTATGGGTTTCGTGATCAGTTAGAAGAAAATTTTAAAATGGTACTTAACATAATGCCTAGCTATGGTAAGAGCTAAATAAATAGTAAATAATATTGCATTCTGCACTTATATTTATTTGTCTCCCTGCCTTTTCTTCCTCTTGTAGATCCACAGAGTTCCTGAGAACAGAGCCTAGTAATAGGAATCCTGAATTAACAAAAGATAGAAAGAAGGCTTATACATTCTAGCCCAAAATCTGGGCTTCAGATTTCTTACATCAGTAAAAGGGGAACTTTCTAATAAATATTTAACAAACTGATAAAATGAATTAAGGTATTAAAATTCGATTATGGAAGGTAGATGCTCAATAAATGTCTCCCAAAATGAGTCAGTAAAGATTGTGGCTATAATGGATTTGACTGGAAAGTATTTTCCTGATAAATAGCTGAAGTTTGTTCTCTGCAGATAAAAGAGGATTAGACATCGATAGTCTGCTAGTCTTCTCTGGGGTGACAGTGACTCTTTAAAGAAGTTTCTAAGATAAGACTTTAAAAGGGGCTCCTTTGCTGCAATGTGTGGATATAAACTTGCCCTGTAACTTTTCAACAAAAGGAAACGGAAAGCGATAAATGGTTCTAGCCAAAGCTCTTCCTTAAACCAAGGCTTAAGGTGCCAGGATACCACAGGACTAACCTGTCTAGTGAAGTTATTGGAGAGGAAAAGGTTTGTATAAACCTTGGAGCTGGTTTTGCTCATTATAACATATTCAAATAAAGTAAAAGTTAATGGATAATGAAATATTGCTCCCTGTATAATTGTTCTCTCTCCCTCTCTCTCTCTCTCCCTCTCTCCCTCTGATGGCTTGAGGATCAAGCATTTTTAAGTAGAAAGTCATCCAGAAAAGATTGGGATAGCACAGATCAGAGCATGTCTTCTAAGGCGTCAGCTCTGAATCGTTTTTGAAGCAGAGCATATAATGAGATAAAGAACCCATTTCCATAAATGGCAAGGAAAAAAGGTCATCCCTGTAACTCCGTCCTCGGACAGACAATGTTTCTTTCAGTTAAAGACATGCCACAATCATACCAATTCTGTTTAATTCTGTTTAAAATCTTTGGTGAAGGACAAGAGCTAATCAGAACCAACTGTAAGTGATAGGAAATCAATCCCCATTTGTTGAAGCTGCACTGGGGGAAGAGACAAACACACCAGTCTGGGGCTTGGTTCCAGTTTCCTTAAGGTAGAGCCAAGACTGGCAGGAAAATGCACAATAAAAGGAGAGGCAACTCATTGAGTTGGACACAAAGAAGGGTGAATATGACTATATTTTGATGATATATCAATTATATATTTTTTTAAAGAAGCAAAGGAACTGGCTTAAAGAAAAGTTAAGAAAAATATTTCAATAATAATACCAGCTCCGCGGGGGAGGGGAGAGGCGGGGGGAGGAATCATTACTTTTTCTCACCTGAACAACTGAAATGAAATTTGTTTTATAAGTTTAAAGAGAAGAAATAAGCATTAATACATAAACAAGCTTGATGGAACTTACAGTAAGATGGAGTAAATACTAGTTATCAGAAGAATAGATGCCTTAAAAGAATGTAAAACATCGCTGACTTTTTGGAGAAATGGAGAATGGGAACACTTAAAAACAGTTCACTAGCCTACAGTTGAGAGTTCTGAGCATCTATACATTTGGAAAAGAAAGCTTCTCACAGTCATGTGTGCTGATGAAAGGGGGTATTTTGGTTCTCACTATTTTACAAAAGTACCTCCTCCCTAGGAGTTCTAGGACAGCTATGACAATGCCCAGGGACCAGCTCTGCTACTCCACTGCTTCTTAAAGGGACAGATTAACTTTGTCATACTGCTCCTTTAAGTGTTTACTTATTAACATTCAGAATTGGGAATTGTATCTTATAATTATTCCAGTAAGCAATTTTCTACAGATGATGACTTAGACAATAAAACAAATACGTTTTGCAATTTTGTTTTGCAATTTTGTAGGATTTATCTTTATGTAAATATTTGGTATGTGAATTAGACAATTCTAATAGAACTCATGCCTTATCTCCTTTTTGTAGATTGTATTATTTTTATATTTATTTTAATTTTTATTGAGTTTATTGGGATTTAATTAGTTAATAAAATTATATATGTTTCAGGTGTAAGATTCTGTAATATATCATCTGTACATTTACCACCCCAAGTCAAGACTCCTTCCATCACCACTGATTGCCTACTGATTACCCTCTCCTATCTTCCTTGCCCTCTTCCCTCTGTTGTCTGTGTCTATGAGGTTTCTTTATTTGCTTAATCCTTTTACCTTTTTCACCCAGCCCCACAACCCCCTTCCATCTGACAGCTGTCAGTCAGTTCTCTGTATCTATGCATTTGTTTCTATTTTGTTTGCTAGTTTATTTTGTTCATAAGATTCCAAATATAAGTGAAATCATATGGTACTTGTCTTTCTCTGACTGGCTTATTTCACTTAGCATAATTCTCTCCAGGTCCATCCATGCTGGCACAAAAGGTAAGATTTCCTGCTTTATCATGGCTGGATAGTATTCCATTGTGTAAATGTACCACAGCTTTTTTAAAATATATTTTTACTGATTATTTTTAGAGAGAGCGGAAGGGAGATATAGAGAGAGGGGAAGAGAGAAACATCCATTGTTGCCTCCTGCATGCCCCCTAGTGGGGATCTAGCCCAAAACCCAGGTCTGTGCCCTGGACAGGGAATTGAACCATTGACCTGTTGGTGCATGGAACCATACTTAGCTTACAGAATCGATGTGAATTAAATGAAATAATATAGCATATGAGCATCTAACATGCAGTTAGATGTTTAATAACCAATCAACACCTTGTAGCAACAATTAATTTTCCTCACACTCCACAGCTCCTCCAAAATTATCTTGTAAAAGTTCCTTCCATTTCCCTAGGGAACCCACCATTTGTCCCAAAATGCTATATCACAAAAGCCCAAGGAGTTGGTCTGGCAGGGACAGAGCCCTCCTTAGAGAGTGAGGGAGAAGAAGAAAGAGAGCCAACAATGCCAGAATCCTCTTTTGCAGATGGATGAAGGAAAGAATGGGAGTATCCAAGCACTCATACATTTTATCTGTCCTATCCCTGTGAAGGCTGGTCTTATGTAAGCCATGAAGACTGATACAACCAAGGCAAACCCAGTCACTATCAATCACAGCTTAGACTGCAGGCTGTGATAACTCCTGAGTAAGGTGACTTCATAGCATGAAATAGAACTTAACCCATGTTTGAATGTGGTGGTGGGAGGACATGGGGAATGGTGCCGAAGGAAAGCTGTTCTGAGTAAGTTTTATGTTGGGATCTGAGAGACAGTCCAAATTGGATGGTGAAGTGCAAACTACTCCAGACAGAGGAAGCATCATATATAATTAAGCTTCAAATGACCTTCAAGTAACTGAGTACAAGTATGAATGGAACATAGTAAGAGGTGGGAGGTGAGCTGGAGAGGCCTGGCAAACCAGTTCACTTGGCATAGTGCCTGACATTGGTTGAAGAATAAACTACTTCTGGAAGCAAGAAACCTATTGCTCATATAGGGATGCATTGGCTAAAGAACTCCTTTTCAGTAAGTAGCTTTGGGTTTGTCTGATTCACAAACTCTGTAAGCTTCCTCTCTCCCTGTTCCCCATTTGCTCCATTTATACTCGCTCTGTGCCCCGTTCCATGTCAGTATCTGGGACAATCCTTCTAATCATCAGAACGGCTCAAGACGGTGACAGTATGGCGGATATCACAGGCTCTGGACTCAACCAGACCCATATACGATCCAGGCTCTGAGGGAGAAAGAAAGTATAAGTGCTGTGGTGGGGGAAGATGAAACAAAAGTGGCAAAATGTTAATATTTATTGAAGCTGAGTGATGGGCACCTAGGGTTTTTATATTATTCTCTTTACTTTTGTAGATCCTTGAAAAATTCCAAAATAAGATTTTTAGAAATCCAGTGCCATCACTTACGAGTTTAGTCTTGGATAAATTCTTTAACTGTTCTAAATCCCAGCTCCTTCATTTATAAGTGAGGGAAAGCCCAGCTGACAGAGTTGATGTAAAGATTAAATGACAAGGTAGAGGAAAGAAACTGGGATCCGTTCTAAGGAGGGAGCTCGGTGGACATCAGTGCCCCACAGTTCGATATCTAAAGACAACCCAGCATCAAGATCAACCTTTTAATCCTCTAACCTTAGCTTTAGGTTCTAGAATGTCTCTGACCTGAAAGAGCACATCAAACACCTGAAGACCTTGTTGAAATGCAAATTCTAATTCGGTTGCTCTTGAGGAGGCCAAACTGCTACATGTCTAACAAGCTCCATGTGAAGCTGCTGGGCCACAGGTGACACTTTGTGAAGCAAGCCCTGACCTCTGCTTTATTTCTGAGACTAAGTTCCCATTGGACCCTCTTCTGATTATTGGATTTCTGTCTTATTCTCCTGCTCTGAGTCCCTGACTAGACAAGTCGCCCAGAATTCTAATCCTTCCAAGACTGAGGTCCTGGATACATGCTAACAGTTACTCATAGAGTCTGAAATCTCATTCCTAGGCTTAGGAATGGAAGTCCTCTCTCCAGCAGCGAGGCCCCAGATTCGGATTTCCTTTGTGGATCCCTGAGGAATTCATGCTTCTAAATCGAGTTACTGTGTTGCCTCTGATGGCTTTGTTATCCCTACCGGCCCATCTCTTCTGTGGACCTGGGCCCCAAATGCTTCCTTGGATCAGCACTGACTGTCTCTTGGCACAGGGTGGACCTGCCCAGTGGAACATCATCCAATTGCCTGTGTCTGGATTTGTCTCTTCAGTGTTTCTCAATCCCAGGGGTTAGTTTCACATCCATATCCTCCCCAGGAACACTATCTAGTGCTTTCGCACCTAACTGTGGTAAGAGAAGTAAATTCAATATTGGAAAAGAAGGAAGACTTAACCCCATCAAAGGTATACTACATCCAGTAATGTGTTTAGTCTTAAGCTGATGCCTTATTGGAAAGCCATCTTTAATGTGTGAACATGAAACTGTCATAAACTAGTTTATGCAGAACTCTAGAACAAAATTTAGGATTATTTTATCTAACCCACCAATTATAATCACCCTTATAACTTTTGGTGAGCTAGATGTATAAATTATGAAAAATTACTAGGAAAAAAGACCCATCAGCTCTCTAACTTGTAGTTAGATGATAAGATTAAATTTTGGCAAGGTTAATGCAAAGAATCATCTGCTATATAGATGGATTTTGCATCCCCCAGGAACAATCACAAAAGCTATTAAAATCATGACAAAATCAAACATTGAGAATAATGCACTCATGTTTAAACATGACTCATCTACTTGACAGGAGTAACCTTGACAAGCCGCCACCCCTCAACGCTTTTTAAACTGAAGGGGGTATTTCACATCTTTCCTGCAACATTAAAAGACAGTTTGCAAAATTATCAACTCACAGTGAACTTGAAGGGAAGTTTCTCATCCTAACAAAAACTGTATTTCTTAGGGTTCACGGAAACTCAACATTCATGAATAGTTAAAAGTGCTTTGCATATAACTCACACCTGCGCGTAGGACTTCTTTGCATATTTTTTCTCTCTCCTGAAGTTTCATTTTAATGTTAGAAAGTTTATTTCTTAGTTTTTCTGCTTGCTTTATTTTTATTCCAGACCCTCAGGAAACACAAAATACATAATGTAGGCTATAAATTTGTTGGCAAATTCTTTCTGAGAAGTAAACTTTATGGGTATAAGAAGTAGTGATAAATATTCACCCGTTTTAGCTATCCAGCTTTCACTTTCTCATATTGTTTTGAGGGAGAAATTCCAGTTATACTCTAGAAAGGACTGCCTCTAACTCCAACCTTAGAGAAATCTTTGGAGCCTGGCTGCTGTTCACTCTTCTCCCAACTATATTTGGTTAAGGCTATTTATTATTGGTCCAGAACCACTGAAAAAAAATATGAAATCTCTGCTGGACTACAAGGAGCGAGGCAGGTGTTCTTCCCTGATCTTGAACATGAGAGGATATAGGCTAGAACTGCTTCAGCCACCTTGCTTGCCCTCAGGAGGACAGGCAAGTCTGAGAATTCAACCAAGACAGAGAAAGTAAAAGTAAAAGGTGGAGAGGGAGTTTGAGAGTTGCCTGAGCTCCTGGCTGCTGATTTTTTAATTACCTGGGTCAATAAACTCCATTTTTGCTTAAGCCAGCGTGAGCTTTTGGCCACATACAGTCGGGAGGAATGCTAGTTAATGCAGTATGTTAAATGAGGCTAGAATGGAGAGACTGAGAATACACAAGAAATGTAATCCCTCCCAGAATGTACAAAACCTAGACAAAAATCCTCAATTACCAATGTGTAGAGAACAAGGAAAAATATCATAATTCCATTTGAATATTATTTCTTTTTTACAAGTTTATCTCTATAAGCCAAAGGTCTTTTAACTACTTATTTAAAAGGCAAGCTAATTTATTTGGTGTCATTTAGACATACATGTGTAAGTTATATAAAAACAAATTGTGTGCAAATCACATCAACACAGACTATATAACACATTTTTAGAGGAAAATTACAACTTTAAAAATGTCACTTTATTTAAAGATTTTACCCATCATCAAAAAAAGAGTTGGGCTAGTGTCAACTTTTTGAACACTGGCTCTCTCCTAATTATTCTTTTTTCGCTTTGTAATAATATATTGCACCTCATAGGTAGGTTTTATCAAGATGCTTTATATGTATTATTTTGGTTAAGATTTCTTTTTTTAAAAATGGAAGAAAGATATTGCGTACACTCCACATCAAACTCCCACCCCCTCTTTCACCCAAGCACCACTTCCCAAATTCTATATCTGCCGACAATGATAATCAGGGGTAATGGAGTTCAATAGAAGAATACTTTAGCAAAATGTGTATGCAAACCAAGTGTCAGATGTGGAATAGTTTACCTTACAGGATAAGACCACTACTTAGTGTAAATAGTAGGCCACATTATTTCAGATCCCCCATATGGATAGAAAGAAGTAGTTTAAGAGGATGGAGTGGTATCTGATTTTGGTATAATCTGTTGTGGTATGGTCATGAATTTGGAACTAAACTACAAAGCCATTACCTAGTTCAAGATAACATGATAACTTCAACTATACACTGTCTGGATGACAACTCCTTAAAAGATAAAAGGAAGAGCTCAGGCTTTGGTCAAAGAGTGCTAAGAATCTGTTCATACCCACTTACTGCTGTGTGACCTCGCGCAAGTTAATTCTCTAGGCCTTATCTCAACAGCAATAATGGGATACTCACAATAGTTAACTAGAGAGTTATTACTATGTTTATAGATTAAGATATGCCAGGTAAGGGCATATTCCAGGGCCTGATTATGGGGATCCCCTCTTCTGAACTGAGGCACAGAAGTCTCCCTCCACTGATACTGGAAGCTGATGACTCTCAGTTTAGTTGCTCTCTGGGAATTGCCCTCTGCTAGACAGTTGTTCAGGATGCAGGGAGGGGAGCTCTACATACAATGCTTGGTCAATGAGATAGTATAAAGCCAGAGCCACCTTGTGTTAATTCAGTACAATTTCTAAAAGGCCACAAGTCCAGATCTGCCTAGAGGGGTGGCAGAGACCTCTGACTACACTGGAGCCCAACTTCTCCTATCTAAGTCTGCTTCCTTGTTCTCTTACCAGTGTTAAGCACAAGATCATTTCCCAATAAACTTCCTGCACGGGAGTCTCCACCTTAGAATCTAGTTCTGGGGAAAGCTGACCCAAGACACTATTACATAGAAAAGGCTCAATCAATATAATCCTTGATGATGACAATGATAATGAAGCTGAAGAGGATATAAAAACATGAATTTGACTGTTTGGTTTTGATAAAGTCGACCTTAAACATATAGAGAAACTGTTTCCTTAAATTATATTCTCTAATTGTGTAGGACAGGTATCATGTTAAAAATAGAACTACTGACAATTATGACGAACTATACTCCATGAATGATCAGTTTAATTAGATTATATCAAAATTGACACTTCCATTTTCAACTCAGCGATCATTTATATAGCTTTCTATTTTGAGCTTTTATTATAGTGAATAAGTCTTGATCAAAAATTAAAAAAATAAAATCCCCCTAAACAACAGTTTCCTTTAAGGGCCATTTACAATTTAATATTCCATGATTGTATAATTTTGATGATGGTAATATCTGGATAATATATTCTCTGGAAAATAAGGTAGTTTAAATACTAAAACTGTCCTCTAAAACAATGCTTTATAAATTGTGAAAAGCAGTGGAAGTAAGAAACAAATAATTCAAGTAACAACATCCAAACTGCAATTGAAAAAGAGGGTGTTGAGAAAAATAATATCAGATTTTGTCCTAACAGAACCATAGGAACAATGATACAGAGTATGGCCTAGTCATGGATGCTGGACTAATATCATACAAATTACAGCACAGAAAAGGATGTTGGAGATCACTATGTCAAATCTTCTTTCTTTATAAATGAACTTAAAGCCAGTAAAACTACATTACTTGCCCATGACCACACAACTAATCAGAGACAGAGCCCATACTTAAAATGAGTTCTTCCCAAATCTTCTTACCATTCACCTTGACTCCTACCACAAGCTCTCTCTGCCTGTTTTATACTATTTCTTTATAAAATTTCTACTTGGGTATTTCTCGTAACTCAAATTACTGGTATGTCAAATCATTAAAGTGAACGAGTGAGACACGTGATGCTGGGCTGATGTTGTGGCGTTCACTGTGACGTTCGCTGCGCCAACTAGCGGTGGGGTATCTGAAGCTGGCTCGTAACCCGAACTTTAGCTCGCAACTCAAAGCAAAAAATCGGCAGAGAGACGGCTCGTATCTCAAAAAACTCGTTAGTCAGGACACTCGTAAGTCAAGGCCCCACTGTATATGATATCATAAACATATCCATGTGTTTTTAATAAATCCATTTGCTTCTGTATGACTTGTACCAGTAGTAACAAAGTTATAGACCAGCAATTTTCATCCTTCTTCATCTCATGGCACACTTAAACTAATTGCTAAAATTCTGTGGTACACCAAAAAACATACTTTTTTTGCCAATCTCATGGGGGGGAGGGAAGGTATAATTTTGATTTATTCACACCAGATGGCTATTGTTGTGTTAGCTATTGTCATTTTTTTATTTGACCACTTAAGGACAAAGAGGTCAGTGAGCCTGACTACTCAGATATTGAACATTTTAAAAATTCTTGCAGCACAGAGTGTGCCTGCTTTGTCACACCAGTTGAAATCGCTGTGATAGACAAATGTAGTGAGGTTAAAATACTCTCCTTCATTTACAAATTTATTAGTTTTTGGAAAACAGAATAGAGGAAAATACTTTGCCTGGTTCATAAAACACTCTTTTAATGTTAGTTTGAACCCCCACTCATCACAAACAATAACATAGAAGGTTTTGGTGGTCCTTTTTCTAGGCATTTTACACATTTTTTTAAAAAAATATTTTTTAATTGATTTCAGAGGGAGGAAGAGAAAGATCGAAAGAGCAATGACGAGAGAAAATCACTGATAGGCTGCCTCCTGCACACCCGCTACTGGGGATTGAGCCTGCAACCCAGGCATGTGCCCTGACCTGGAATCAAACTGTAACCTTAGTTCATAGGTCGATGCTCAACCACTGAGCCACCCAGCGGGGTGACAAATGTTGATAAGTAACACTAAATTTGGATTAAAAAGTGGTATCCCAAGACCTTTGGTAAAGACTATTAAAGGTTCTGAGAAAATGTAGTTAGAGGAGGCTGAATATTATTTTTTTAAATAATTATTTTTAGGACATGCATGCTGATGAAAATGGTCTTCACTGATTTTGTGAATGGGAATTTAAAGTCAGAAACAGGATGATCATAATAAACTGAAATTGAATCAGATCCTCTAGAGCAATGAGTGTGTTTCCAACAGAATTGAAGAAAATAACACATTTTAAGTTAATCCATAAAAATCTCTTAACATATATAATTTATCTACACTGAAGATGTCCTCTGAGGCACAAACATAATTTAGCCTGGTGGCAGTTGAGAAGGCAGATGTTTCCTAATGAGCTGACACTAAGTGCAATCATCACATATGCAGTGAATTACATATAAGACATATACTACCCTGTCTGATCCTTTTGAATTACTCATAAACTAGCTCTTCAGAGTGTTTCCCATGCTTGCATCTTTGTAATTAAAAAACACATGCATACTGCAGGTGAGAACCACATTTTATATTTCCAAATAATCCTGGGGGAGAAAAGCCCATGTCATCTTCTTCTAATCATTTTATTCCATAATTTTTGCCAATTCTCCTACCTCAGTTTGCTGTGGGAGAGAGAAAAGATGGGGAGGCAAAGAACTGATCCTGTCTTTAGTTATTGACATTGACTTATATACTGCCCAGGACATGTTCCCCCCTATCTTATTTTAAGGTTTCTTATTGAATACCATTTATAAAAACATAGGAAGAAATGAACCCTTTTAGCAAATATTTTTTAAATCAGATGTTTGCATGTTGCTATATTCCTGTCGCTAGGTGGCTATTAGAATATTTGCACTTGATTAAGGCTGTGTCAATAAGGAACCAGAGAAATCACGACCAGTCCTATAAACAATTTAAATCTGTGGTGAGGGAAAATAGTTAAATTTGGTTAAAAATCAATAAGGTTCAATCTTATGACTTAATTATAAAATCGATCTTGTCAAAGCCGTCAATTTGGTAAAACTTCTGCTTAAGAGGTATAGTTTAAAATTTCTAGTATGTATTTTCACTCGTTAGGCCCTTTAAATACACAATCATACTAAATCCCCACAACAGTATAGCAAGTTAGATAGTGCCATTCCCATTTCACAAAAGAGTAAATTGAGACTTAGAAACAAAGAAGGGGCTTGCCAATGACGGACAAGGAATAAAGAGCTGAGCTGTGGTTGAAGCTCTCGGCTCTCTGGCTCCACAGCTTTTGCCATTTTCTTTCTCACATGTTGCATTCCTGTATTTGCAATGTGCAAAGATTACAAGAGTATAAAAGTCCCATACCATGGCACCTCTGCCTGTCCTCTCTCTCTGTGCTACCCCCACATCCCTTCCGGAGCCCTCCCCAATGGCAGACTGAAGATGGAAAGTTGGAGGCAAAGCTGACTGCACACACAACACACACATATATACCTTTAACCTCTAGAGCACTGGTTAATAAAATTACATAGGCTTCAGGTGTACAATTCTCTAATACTAGTATATCCTCTGTATTGTGTGCGCACCCTGACTCAAAACACAGTGTATCACAAAAGGGGTGGGAGACACAGTCCTCCACTGTACATTTCCCTAAAGCAGCGGTTCTCAACCTGTGCGTCGTGACCCCTTTGGCGATCGAACGACCCTTTCACAGGGGTTGCCCAAGACCATCCTGCATATCAGATATTTACATTATGGTTCATAACAGTAGCAACATTACAGTTATGAAGTAGCAACGAAAATAATTTTATGGTTGGGTCACAACATGAGGAACTGTATTTAAAGGGCCAGAAGGTTGAGAAGGTTGCCCTAAAGGCTTAGTCAAAGGCTTACCCCATCTCTTCCTTAAACACAGGCTACGGGGGACCCTTAGGGAATCCTTTGCTCCAATCTCCTCTTAGGTCCCATACTCTGAATCGGTGTATTGCTCTGCATTCATCTCATTTAAAGTTCTTGAAGGATTTTAACTCTCTCCCAGCGACCAGCTATGTTATGAGACAAAATGTAAGGATACCCTAAATCCTCAAGCATGGTAAAAGAAAGAAGGGGAGAAAAATCAATGGAGATGGGGAAAGCATCCTCATTCTGCTTTCTGGCTGGCCATTCCTGAAAGAGCAAACATGGCTTACTGAGAAGTGTCCACTTGAATACCACTGACTGTGTCACAGAATGACTAGCGCCTCTATGTTCACTGTACAAATCACAAGCTCTGTGTGTCTTTTGTTGATGAGTTTAGCCATCTGTGTGTGTGTCAGAATTCCCACAATCCATTGCTAACACGATGGTTATATTCTGATTAACTATGTTGCCATTTGCCTTTACTATTGAATGCATAATAAGGACAGCAAAACAGAAACCAGAAATATGTTGTTCATTTGCCTTCACAAATAGAGGCAAATGCTCAGTGGTGGAAGCATGCGTTGCTCAAGGTTCACTCATTAAAAGAGAGACTGGATGTGTAAAACTCAGATTGATTACCCCCAATGGATGGCTGAAGTTGAATTTAATATAGACTCACCGACATTCAACAGTGTTGCTTAGAGAAGAGAGGACAGGACGGAATGATTAAAGTTAGATGAGAACAAGTACATTTTCAGAACTTGAGTTTTTCAAGGGTGGATCTTTCCTCTACTCCAAACCAAATTCTTTTGATAAACTATGCATGAAAATGCAGCCTCTAGTGACAGATTCCCGGGGTTCAAATTCTAGCTTACTATCTGTGCAACCTGAGCAAATTCCTTAATGTCTCTGTGCCTTGATTTCTTCATCTGTAAAATCAAACATGCTGTTTAGGGTCGATTTGATCGTGAAACGATTTAAACTCAGGATTGTTCTGATGACGAATGACTTAAATCAGTACTGAATGAGTGCCCAAAGACAGAGCTACTAGTAAATTATCACAGCACTGACCTCCAGAACCATCCTATCACGGAGTACAGAGCACCTGTAGTCCTTATTCCTTGGTAATTTCAGCTACAGTTAGTAATGTTTTCATTTTCACAGTGTCCTATCTGTTTATCTATTTATCATGAAAGATTTTGTTGTTGCTGCTGCTCCTTTGAGAGCTGGAAAACAACCCTCTGGATTGACAAAAATACTATCGTGGAAGTATTTGAAAAGCACTAAGTGTTATGTAAGTGCCAGCAAAGGAAGCAGTAACAAAGGAGAAAAAGCACACTCGCCTTTTTTGCAAATAATACTTTTACTAAGATAACAATAATAAAGATTATACCTCCTGTTTGTCTAACCAATAGATAGCTTTTAAACCACTATGGGGTTTTTATCCTCAAACAAACCATTTCAAAAATAATAATGCTACCTACTGCAACAAACGATAAAAATTCTGGTTGTCTTTCTTCTTCGTTATTTTCCAATGAATAACTCAATGATTTCAAAAAGCCAATTTGATTTAAATGTTGCACTCTCTTTGCTGATGCTAATAATACTGCTGGCAACATGTGCATGTGCCTGGGATAACTGTCTGCAGTCCATTTTTCATCCTTTGAACATTCTCTTCATTTAAGAGACTATAACTGAAAAGATAAGAGGAGAAGGTAGATGAGAATTGTGATGTAACACTACCAATGGAAAAGAATTATCAATTATGACTGATGTCTAAATATGGCTGGTACATCATTTTAGCATTGCACCTAAACTTGAGTGTGCACTACCATCATTTTAGCAAAAGTTTCCTTTTATTTGGACACCAAGCCCGCATCTTAGTCCATTTGGGGCTGTAATAACCAGCTATCAAAGACTGGGTGGCTTATAAACAGCAGAAATTGATTTCTCACAGTTTTGAAGGCAGAGAAGCATAGGATTAAGGCACCAGTAGATTCAGCGTCTGGTGAAGGCCTGTTCCTGGTTCACGGATGACCATCTGGTTCACAGATGACCATCTTCTTGCTGTGTCCTTCCATGATGGAAGGAACAAGGGAGCTCACTAGACCAGTGATGTTGAACCTTTTGAGCTCGGCGTGTCCGCATTTTGAAAAACCCTAATTTAACTCTGGTGCCGTGTCACATATAGAAATTTTTTGATATTTGCAACCATAGTAAAACAAAGATTTATATTTTTGATATTTATTTTATATATGTAAGTGCCATTTAACAAAGAAAAATCAACCAAAAAAATGAGTTCGCGTGTCACCTCTGACACGCATGTCATAGGTTCGCCATCACTGCCCTAGACTCTCCTTCATAAGGGCTCTAACCCTATTCATGAGGGTTTCACTCTAATCATCAAATTACCTTCCAAGCCCTTATGTCCTAAGACCATCACATTGGGCAGTAGGATTTAACTTATGAATTTGGGGTAGATGCAAACTCAGTATTGAAGGTTATTAAATTTTTTAAAAAATCAAACAGTGCAACAAAAAGTATGAAGTTCTCTGGGCTTTAATATTCCTGAGATGAATGAGCACCATGTCTTTGAATGCCACTCCCTGGAATACATCCTATATGATCTGTCCCTGGGCCAGTGACAGGTCACTGCCCCAAAATAGGACCTTATACTCTTTTTTAAAAAAAATTAAATCTTTATTGTTGAAAGTATTACATAAGCCTCCCTTTCCCCGCCATTGACCCCTTCTGGCCTACCCCTAACCCCTGCCCCAGGCCTTCAGCACCCTATTGTCTGTGACCATGGGTTATGCATATATGCATACAAGCTCTTTGGTTGATCTCTTCCCACCCACCTCTGCCTTCCCTCTGAGATTCCATAGGAACTTACACTCTTAAATTTATGGTAGCGTTATTACTACACTCTAAAACTTCCTTTGTGTCAAGCAATAAGTCAGGGCCTCAGGAACACTGAGGTAATTAACACTCAAAAATGTTACAATTCCTGCAGAGGTGTAATTGCAGCCCTCACCTTTTCAGCCCTGCATGATGCCTAATAGGAGGTTATGGGCAATGGCTTCTGGACCCGTTCTACTCTCCCCTATTCAAGTGACTACACTTTCCTATTAGTGGAGCTGGCAGATGTCCTATGTAAGTCACAGGAAAAGTTTCCCGAGAAAGCAGCATGTGAAAAATATGATTTATAGGATAGTGTGGAAAGAGAAAGGGACTTTTAAAGTTCTTATTTTCATTCCTTACTAATGTAAGTGGGTCTCTGATTCTTGGTTCTTTTATCAATAAATAATGTTTATTTTTATGTGATCTATTTAGTTCCTAGGGCTGTGGAGAGAACCACAAGAAATCCAACATGAAAGCAATAATGTATGCTACAAATATGAGATGGTTATTTTTCTAACTCTCTCCCATTCCTTTTTTTTTTTTTCCAGAAATATAGAGGCTTCATCACAAGACTCTGAGACATCCTTACTGCTGAAAAGACAAAGGTAACTGACTACATGGTCCTGACACACCTGGATGCCCCCCAGGTTGGGACCATTAAATAAGGCACTGAGAACCCCTGGCTGAAAATGCACACTCCTTCTGTAGAGATGAGGCAGGTGACTCCATTCATGAAAGAGGATGGGCAAAGAACAGATGGGAGGTAGAGAGTCGCTCATCTTGTTTAATCTGAGGTCTTTTCTTAACCTTAAATCCAAGCTTTCCATAGCTATTCTCCTCCCCAAACCAGAGAAGTGCAGTACACTTATTATCAGGATTACAGAGGGTCCAAGGACTGAGAAGCCATACAAATAGTGAGGCTTGTCATCAAGACATTAGCAACTGCAGCGGGCCTCTGGAAAGCACGTTGAAGGGGGAATCTTAAGTTCTGCAAATACACATCTTCACAGTAGCTGAACCAGCAAAGTTGCCGTTGGTGAGGACTCTATTAACACTAGACTTTTCAGAGACTGACGATTCTTTGATATCGATAAAAAGCATCTTGGTACATGTTTATATGGAATGCACAGGAAGTTTCTATAGCCCTCAATCCTTAGTGAAGTGACTCATAAAACCCTGAGTTGTTGAGAAAGAGAGAGACAGGTGGATAATGTGGACTACAACTGACATAGGGAAATGACAGACTAATCAGATAAGCAAGCAACACCTCTTACAGAACAAGGTCTTAACAAGGGTTCGCACTGTCTGCTTCTGCTTTAAGTTCTATCTACTCGGTGGAAAGGAATTTTTTGAAAAAAAACAAAAAACAACACAATATGTGGATTGCAATGGAACATCTAAAGACAGGACCTTATCCCCTTAACTTCATGGCAGGGTCCTATACTCCGCAGCTTCAATTGTGCCAAGATGCATCAGCATAGCAGATCTGGGTTGCTTGTACAAGGATGGTTACACCTTGGTCAGTCAGAGCTCACTATGGCTACAGTATGGAGCCATGCTACATAACTGTTTGCTAAGAAGCCCATATGTTAAAGCTAATCTGTCCCAGGGAGAAGTTCAACCATAAAAAAAGAATGAAATCTTGCCATTTGCAACAACATGGATGAACTTTGGGGGCATTATGCTATAAAAATAAGTCATACAGAAAAAGACAAATACCGTGCAATCTCACTTACATGTGGAATCTATAAAACAAAGAAACATACCAAACTCATAGATACAGAGAACAGATTGGTAGTTACCAGAGATGAGGGGTAGAGGATGGGAGAAATGGGGAAAAGGGATCAAAATATACAAACTTCCAATTACAAAATAAGTAAGTCATGGGGACATAATGTACAACATGGTAACTATAGTTAATAGTGTATTAAATATTTGAAAGTTGTTACCAGAGTACATCTTAAAAGTTCTCATCACAAGAAAAACGTGTTTTGTAAATATGTATGGTGATGATCATTTAGCAAAGAATATAAATAATGAATCATGATGTTGTACACCTGAAAACATAATAATGTTTTATATGTTGATTATATCTCAATTAAAAAAAGAGGAAGTTATAACCAATTTTGCTAAGTGGCTCACACTAATTATTAAATATAGCAAGAAAGAACCATGACATTCTATATTCCTAATATGTAATCAAGTATGTGTCTCAAGTTTATTTCTTTTGGAGTACTTATATTGAGCCTAATTTTTGCATATTTCTTCTAACCATTTGCTGGTTGGAAGGAAATTATTTATTACAATTTTATTTTCTTAGGCTATAATAAGCTATTTATTTGATAACTTTAAGAAGAGAGAGAAAGAGAGAGAGAGAGAGAGAGAGAGAGAGAGAGAGAGAGAGACTCACATACCTATAGACTCATTGGATCATGCAAGACTCAAATAAGATATACCAGGGATCTACTTAGAGCAGAAAGTCTTTTTTAGTCACATCCTTTCTGAATATTTACTTTCATATGATGATCTGCTTTCCTTTTAAATTGTATTTGATGGTCTCTACCTTGGTTGCTCTATGTGTCTCTTGTTTCTGATCCACTAGATTTCTAATAACTTTTTTCAAATCAATATATCTAACAGGGGCATATTATCACCAGGCAAAAATAATGTTTCTCCACTTATTTTCTTTGGTACTTCTAGGTTAACTGACAGGGCACATTGTAGAAATGAATGTGTCAAGGAGAACCAGGGGCTCCAAAACACCTCCTCTACAGTGAATACACTCTCGAAATTATGTTAACAGGAAAACAATAAAACCGACTGGATCTTGGTAATGATACGGCCAACAGCTCAGACTTCTTCCAATTTTCTATTTGAAAGACTGTTTAAAAACTCTAACTACTTATGAGCAAAATGTAGAATAAGGGCAGTGTCTTCATTTTCATCTTTAAATTCTATTTCATTTTCAAATCACCTTTCCCATCCAGGGCAACATGGAAAGTCTGGGAACCTAAGCCTGGCCACTCAAATACCCAGATGGTTAAAGGGAAGCATAGTGGTCTAAGAATTTATTTTTACTATTTCAGAGAACTTAATGAAAACTGTTCGTTTTCTCCAAGCTAAGGATGCACAGACTGACTGAAACTACCACGGGATATAATTTAACCTAAGATAGTTATTCAGCCTTCCCTGTGGTCATTAGAAATGCTGACTGCTATTTTATGTAGCAGTGGATTTAACAAAGAAGAGAGAAATGAATTCTTGCTATATAACATTTTTTGTTTCATAGACACCATTTCTCAACATATCTTGTCCATTCGGAAATACATAATTAAAGACTTCTCCACTGAGAGAAAACTTGGAAAATGATAAATCCCTGAGGGCTGGTCATTTAACCTTACTTTGAAATTCTTTAATTATACACATTTTAAAACATGTTCTGGAAGTCTCTTGGTTTGCTCCCCAACCATACCATATATATTCTTTCCATAAACTCAGAAAATATTAATATGTTAATATTTCTCTTTTCTATCCCTTATGTGAACAGTCTAATGTTCAGTATTCTCCAACTGTGACTGCCCATCAATAAAAACAAATTCACTTCAGAGAAATTCCAAGAAAAAAACAACAGTAATACTATATGAATCAATATACTATATCATCCCATTCTATTGAAGTCTGACTCAGCTAATTCCTTGTTTCCTATATATATTAATAATCTATTTCTTTCCAACCATAACACACACATTCTTGTACATTATTTATTTATTATTCCTAATCAGTTCCTTGGCTGAAATGTGCTTTCATTTTTGTCCTTCTTCCCAAACACTTCATCACAAACTGTAGATATTTTATCCATCAACATCATAAACACCTTTTGCTCACCTGTAGTTGGAACTCATATTCTTTCTCTCTAGGACTGATAGTATTTCTTCATTCTTAACGGAAGTAACACAATATGTAATAATCTATATCTATGACAAAGTTTCCCCAAATGTCCCCTCAGAAGTGATAATTTCTTGATTTTTATGCCAGTGTTCTGACCCTGCTTATACATTGCCCTTGTGAATTTCTGCACAGTGGCAGCTGACAAAGAAGGATTCTGCAAAGTGTGAAGAATCTTGAAATAATAAAAATGACACTACCAAAAACATCTTGTGCTTCCTGAAACATCTGAAACACAGCCATGAAAAAAAAAATTACCTCTAAAGTTAGAATATGTTGATGTCAAGAGAAATATATTCCTTCCCAGAGATCAGGAAAAAAATTAATACCAGAAGCTGGAAGTAGCTAGAATGAAACTATATTGAAAATGCTAGACTTTTATTAAAAAGTTTTCAGGTGCTTTTTAGAATGATAAAGCAACACCGAATATATGAATGAAGTATTTAAATACAAAAAGAAGTGCCAAATATGTGCAGATCCTAAGTCATAAAAGCCTATGGGGATTGTGAGAGCAATCAGTCAACCACTCAGAAGGTGGGAGGGGGAACTTGCCACTTAGAGCTCATAACCATAGAACCTATGTGCTTGGGGAGGAGATAGCAGATGTTTCATACTACACAGATACTGAGTTTAAATTCATTAAGAATTAAGGAAAACCAGTAAGTGTCCCCTCAAAATTTTACATGGAGGAGTAGAGCTCATGGGTAAGAAATATCCTATGTAATAAAAGGCTAATATGCAAATTGAATGAACAGCGGAATGACCAGTCGCTATGATGTGCACTAACCACCGGGGGCAGACACTCAATGTAGAAGCTGCCCCCTAGTGGTCAGTGCATTCCCACGGGGAGAGTGCTGCTCAGCGAGAGGCTGGGCTCACGGCTGGTGAGCACAGCGGCAGTGGTGGGAGCCTCTCCTGCCTCTGGCAGCAGTGCTAAGGATCTCTTGGGTGATGTCCAACTGCAAGAGGGCGCAAGCCCGCTGAGGGACCTCCCCCCCACCAGTGCATGAATGTCATGCACCAGGCCTCTAGTAGGTTAGGTAATACATAAAGTAAATGTTGTAAGCACCTAATTAGGGAGCTCCGCTCATTTTAACACAGGGACTAATTGTTGACAATCTCAAAAGTGACCGGTCAGCAAGAAGTGAGACGCTCCCACGTGTTTACAACAGTTTTGTATGGAGGTCATTATGAGGATACAACCATCAAAATCAGAAAGTATCCTATAGGCAAACCTGCCCTGATGGCACCAAAGAGCAGGCTTTAGGAAGAGCTCTGAGTTGCCTAACCAGGAGTCCTTCCATCAAATACCCGTTTTCTCCCACATACCAAACTCTTCCACCTCTTGGCTGGT
Organism: Myotis davidii; assembly: GCF_000327345.1. NCBI lineage: Eukaryota > Metazoa > Chordata > Mammalia > Chiroptera > Vespertilionidae > Myotis > Myotis davidii. The sequence goes on along the minus strand of NW_006284346.1, from coordinate 2,330,537 downwards.
TTTATGCTCAAGTTGGGTGTCACTTACCGGGATATAAAAGCAAAATCCTTCTCTGAATTCATAAGGCCTTTAATTCCAGCCCTAGTACATTTTCCTTTCAGAGTTAAACTTTTCAACAAGTCATATAAGCCCGGATTCATTTTAACACTAACACAGTCTCCCTGACGCCAATGGTCAGCACTCAGCACAGCTCTGAACCACGGAGTTTACTTCAATGTCTCTCCCCTTTGACCACAGTTATTCAGCACCTTGAAAGTTATTAAACCCTACTTTATTCTTCCCTCAAATATAACTTCCTGATTCAAGCTGTTCTCATCAGGAAGCCCTTATTTCATCTCCTTACATTACACTTACAGAAACTGCCTTCTTTGATTCCCTGTCACCAGTTCCTGACCTATTCCACTCCATTATTCACACGGAGCTGCCAAAATAATTTCCCATTTCATTCCTTTAATCAAGTATTACAGAGGTGATTTCTCTGGTTAAACCTGGCAAATTGAATACATGTGTTTGCCTCTATTACTTTCTGAAACCCCATTTTAAAAAGCATTTCAAAATATGCAACTAGCAAGGACATTGTAAACAAAAGGAGAAAAAGAACAAAGGAGAGATGTCCACCAGTATGGGCAAACTGGGCAGCAGACACCTGACTTAACAGAGCGTTGAATATGAACACTTAAGGGCTGTGAAAGACAGAAGACTTTTGACCCAGTGATCCCACTTCTGGGAAGGTATCCTAAGAATCTTAAAACGCTAATTTAAAAGAATATATGCACTCCCTCGTTCACTGCAATGTTATTTACAATAGCCAAGATCTACAAACACCTCGTTACTAGATGTGTGAATAAAAAAGCTATGGTACATTTACACAATGGAATAATATACAGCTATAAAAATAATGAAATCTTACCTTCTGCAAAATGAGAGAGGAGAGAGAGAGAGAGAGAGAGAGAGAGAGAGAGAGAGAGAGAGAGAAGGTAAGCTAAGGGAAGGGAAGGGAAGGAAAGGGAAGGGAAGGGAAGGGAAGGGAAGGGAAGGGAAGGGAAGGGAAGGGAGAAAAAGAAAGAAAGAAAGAAAGTTAGATAAATGCTAGTCAGACTCTCAGAAAGTCTTCATTAACTGAAACACAAAGAAGAAAAATCAGGGAGGAGTGATTGGTTTGAAAACAAGAGGATGCTTACTCTGCTTGAACAACTATAACAAAGATACCAGGGACTGAATACCTTTAACAACATTAATTTCTCACCGTTCTAGGGACACTTATATGTGGAATCTAATAAACAAAATCAACTGAAGAACAAAATAGAAACAGAGGCAGGTATACATGGAAAAGGCTGACAACTGCTAGAGCGGAGGGAGAAAGGGAGACTGGATCAAAGAAGGAGAAAGAGTTAGCTGAAAAACATATATATATAGCATATAGTCAAAGACAACAGTTTGGTGATAGCCAGAGGGAAAGGTGGATAGATAATAGAGACATCTGTAATAGTGTCAATAATAAAAGTAAAGCTTAAAAATTTATTAAAGAAAAAGGAGGAAGGAGGAGGGAAGGGAAGAGAGAGAGAGAGAGAGAGAGAGAGAAGGTAAGCTAAGGGAAGGGAAGGGAAGGAAAGGGAAGGGAAGGGAAGGGAAGGGAAGGGAAGGGAAGGGAAGGGAAGGGAGAAAAAGAAAGAAAGAAAGAAAGTTAGATAAATGCTAGTCAGACTCTCAGAAAGTCTTCATTAACTGAAACACAAAGAAGAAAAATCAGGGAGGAGTGATTGGTTTGAAAACAAGAGGATGCTTACTCTGCTTGAACAACTATAACAAAGATACCAGGGACTGAATACCTTTAACAACATTAATTTCTCACCGTTCTAGGGACTGGGAAGTCCAAGATCAAGGCATCAGCAGATTCAGTGTTTGGCGAGGGCCCACTTCCTACTGCACAGTTGGCTATCTTCTCCCTGTGTCCCCACATGCTAGACAGGGCAAGAGAGCTCTCTGGGATCCCTTTTAATAGGGCACTAATCCCATTCTTGAAGGTTCTATCCTCATGATCTAATCACCTCCCAATGGCCTCACCTCCTAACAGCCTCATATTGGGGGGTAGGATTTCAACATATGACTTTTGATGCGGTGATGCAAAAATTCAGTCCATGACAAAGACTTATTCAAAATCTACATAAGGAACTCTCCTAAGTCTCCTCTGCTCTTCCAACTAAGCCATGAGGCAAGATGCAAAGACACTGAGCAGCCAATAGCAGAGATTCACTATAGAAAACACGCTTTATAAAGAAATATGGACCATTAGCAGTTTTAAATGTATTATAATGCATAAGTGCAGAATGGGATATGCATTATAATGTACTTCAATACTTCTATATAAAGATGAGGCAAGCAGGGCTATCTGTAGAAGTGTCTTACTCAAGTCCATTGTCTAATCATTGACAAAACTGATATTTAAACATAGGCCCCTTGATTCACACAGCTCAATGCTCTGAAGTGGCTTTGCAACGATAAACTTCAAGATTGTAACATGAGAAAATATCTTCCAATGAGAATGTCATCCTGGAATTAAAAAGGAGAGCAGAGGGTAAGAATGAAGGAGTGTTTTCCTGTAGCCCCTATCGGAGATATTTTTAAATGATTTCCGGTCTTCAATAGATAGTTCTAGAGCAGTGGTTCTCAACCTTCTGGCCCTTTAAATACAGTTCCTCATGTTGTGACCTAACCATAAAATTATTTTCATTGCTACTTCATAACTGTAATGTTGCTACTGTTATGAATCGTAATGTAAATATTGGATATGCAGGATAGTCTTATGTGACCCCTGTGAAAGGGTTGTTCGACCGCCAAAGGGGTCGCGACCCACAGGTTGAGAAGCGCAGTTCTAGAGTTTACAACAGCATTTCATCAGCTTACTTTAGCAAGCTGATGAGCCTTTGATGAGCCTTCATATACGAGAAGAAATCCTTTGCTATATTTTATCTCCTGAGCTAAACCTACTTCTAGAGTTGATGTTTGCCAATCCCCTTACCACAGCTCCACTGGATTCCCATCATCTACCAGGTCCTAGTAGGTCTCAAGTGAAGTGAACTTCCTATGGTAAAATAACTCTGATTCATGAGTTGTTCTCTTATGGTTTGGCTAGTGTGAATCAGCTTGCCAAAGACTGATTGTCTTCACAAATTTCTGGAATTGATGCTTTATTCTGTAAATCTGAATAACAAGACAGCAGAACCAAACAGCAACTGCAAATCTGTTCTAAAATAAAACTCCCACCCTGACTTCCTCCTCTCAATACTAACTGGATGAGCCCTATATCTTTGGAGCAGGTCCAGTCTCCTCTCTTACTATTCCCAGAGAAGCCCCCTCTCAACAGCTAGACTCATTCATTTTTGGCCCAAATCTTTTATTTCCATAACTTTGCTACAGTTATCCTGCAATTTCTTGGTGGCTAAGTTCAAATTTATTTTATTCTAGTAGCAGAGTCTGCCCATTCTGATCATTTATTTATAGGGCCTCCCTCTGGAGTTGGAAGCCTGGGGTCAAAATCCCAGCTCTGCCACTTACCAACCTCAATAAGGCACCTCAACAGTCTAAGCACAGTTTCCTCATCTATAAAGCTGGAATGATTCTATGTAATTAAGGTAGGAATGTAAAGATTAATGACATAATGAATGTGAAAGTCCTCAGCAAGGCACATCACTAATAAATATTTGATCCTACAACTGGCAGTACAATATGTCAAAATGGGATGATGAAAATTACACAGAAATTGGAATTATAAGACTAGGTTCCAGAATAGGTACTATTTACTGATGCATGAAATTA
>NW_006284346.1:2297091-2322546 GCF_000327345.1 Myotis davidii | reverse complement strand
CTCTGCCTGTGCCCTGATCACAGGTTCAGGGTCACCACTTCCAACAGCCTCTGCACAGACCACGGCCCAGGAGGGGACGCTGGGGAAGGTCCCCGTCCAGGGGGGCCCTGCAGCCCTCAGTCCCTGAACTGCAGCAGCTGCCTGCAGGCGAGAGGCTGGGGGAGACGTGTGACACCCCCTTGTGCGGGAGGAGAACAGCTCCACGGAGCTAAAGCGGCTCCGAGCCTTTACCGCTTAACCCAGGGGTTCTCCACCTCTGGCCCTTTAAATACAGTTCCTCATGTTGGGACCCAACCATAAAATTATTTTCGTTGCTACTTCATAACTGTAATGTTGCTACTGTTATGAATCGTAATGTAAATATTGGATATGCAGGATAGTCTTATGTGACCCCTGTGAAAGGGTTGTTCGACCGCCAAAGGGGTCGTGACCCACAGGTTGAGAAGCGCAGTTCTAGAGTTTACAACAGCATTTCATCAGCTTACTTTAGCAAGAAAGAACATCAATTTTCTTTGATGAGCCTTCATATATGAGAAGAAATCCTTTGCTATATTTTATCTCCTGAGCTAAACCTACTTCTAGAGTTGATGTTTGCCAATCCCCTTACCACAGCTCCACTGGATTCCCATCATCTACCAGGTCCTAGTAGGTCTCAAGTGAAGTGAACTTCCTATGGTAAAATAACTCTGATTCATGAGTTGTTCTCTTATGGTTTGGCTAGTGTGAATCAGCTTGCCAAAGACTGATTGTCTTCATCAATTTCTGGAATTGATGCTTTATTCTGTAAATCTGAATAACAAGACAGCAGAACCAAACAGCAACTGCAAATCTGTTCTAAAATAAAACTCCCACCCTGACTTCCTCCTCTCAATACTAACTGGATGAGCCCTATATCTTTGGAGCAGGTCCAGTCTCCTCTCTTACTATTCCCAGAGAAGCCCCCTCTCAACAGCTAGACTCATTCATTTTTGGCCCAAATCTTTTATTTCCATAACTTTGCTACAGTTATCCTGCAATTTCTTGGTGGCTAAGTTCAAATTTATTTTATTCTAGTAGCAGAGTCTGCCCATTCTGATCATTTATTTATAGGGCCTCCCTCTGGAGTTGGAAGCCTGGGGTCAAAATCCCAGCTCTGCCACTTACCAACCTCAATAAGGCACCTCAACAGTCTAAGCACAGTTTCCTCATCTATAAAGCTGGAATGATTCTATGTAATTAAGGTAGGAATGTAAAGATTAATGACATAATGAATGTGAAAGTCCTCAGCAAGGCACATCACTAATAAATATTTGATCCTACAACTGGCAGTACAATATGTCAAAATGGGATGATGAAAATTACACAGAAATTGGAATTATAAGACTAGGTTCCAGAATAGGTACTATTTACTGATGCATGAAATTAATGCACTTGGAGGGGTCCCTCAGCCCAGCCTGTGCTCTCTCGCAGTCCAGGAGCCCTCAAGGGGTGTCTGACTGATGGCTTAGTCCTGCTCCCCATGGGAAGGGCCCTTAAGCCGACAGTCAGACATCCTTAGCACTCCCACCACCACCGCTGTGCTCGCCAGCTGAAAGCCCGGCTTCTAGTTGAGTGGTGCTCCCCTTGTGGGAGCACACTGACCACCAGGGGGCAGCTTCAGTGTTGAGCGTCTGTCCCCTGGTGGTCAGTGCAGGTCATAGCAACTGATGGTTCTGTCATTGGGCCAAAACCAGCTCTCTGACATCCCCCAAGGGGTCCTGGATTGTGAAAGAGTGCAGGCCAAGCCGAGGGACCCTGCTGGTGCACATTCAGGGCCAGGGAGGGAGGCGAGAGGTTGGCCAGCCAGGGAGAGACCGCAGGAAGGGTCCAGGGCATGTCAGCCCATCTCACTCAGTCCTGATTGGCCAGACCCCAGCAGCAAGCTAACCTACCAGAGCGTCTGTCCCCTGGTGGTCCGTGCACATCATAGCAAATTGTTGAACAGCCTTAGCATATCATTAGCATATTATGCTTTGATTGGTTGAGTGGATGACTGGAACTTAGCATATTAAGCTTTTATTAGATAGGATATAAATCTACATGTATATATGCTTCAAATGGGCACATATTTATTACTTTAAATAAGTCTTGCATTCTACATGAAAGTTAATTGGGAGAAATCTCAGTTACATGGTCAACTTTCAACATATGTGGATTCAACTACATGTGCTCATTTTAAGAATAAGCTCATAGCAGTTACAAATCATCCAAATCATCCTTCAGGCACAGTTTGTTTCTCCCACTAAGATTCCTACATTTAAACATCAGATTTGAAATTAATAATAATAACATAGTGATTGTGAAGACAAAGAAATGGAGCTTAGGTAAATTCAATTTTATCATTCCATTTGACCTCTTAAGAGTTTCTGTTTATACTTAAAGTTTTAATAGTGAAACAGAATTTAAGCTGCAAGGTGTAATATTTTTGCTTGGTAGGTACAAACTTCAGCTATATATATGTTTACTTCATCTTTATTACTAAAATAAGGTTGAAATATAGGGAAGGGATAGATGGTATTGAAAAAGATCTGCTATTAACTTTGTTAGATATAGAAGTGCTTTAATAAATGCCTAGCAAATGCAATGAATGAATGAATGATGAACTCAAAATGCAAATATTAATGTCAAAAGCATATCATGTAACACTCATTTGAAGTAAATAGAACATGTACTTTTGGAGGAAATTACTTTAAAATATTCAGAGAGATTTTATTAGATGACAAGATCCTTGAAGCTATAGGAATAGTGCCACACACAGAAATACCACAAGGAAGTAGCATTTGAATAATTTTTTTCTTGACCACAGGTGATATCTGTTCTGAAGTATCAGCCATGTTTATGAATTCTCAGGCATGTCTTTATACTAAGGAACCTCTCTCTCTCTCTCTCTCTCTCTCTCTCTCTCTCTCTCTCTCTCACACACACACACACACACACACACACACACACACACCACAGAGTTTTATTCCAAGGGTCCAGTCCCATCCTGCTGACAAAATTGATGTTTGAACACCAAATCTATTCTATTTTTCACCTTGGAGAAAACAAGAAAGGATCTTCTTAGATAGATGACTTAGGTCAATTCTTTTCCTTCTCAAAATAAGGGGGGTAAGTTGGGCTACCATGGATAAACAACCTTTAAATCTCATGCTGTACCAGCTCCTCATATATAAACTCCAGAATAAATTTTAAAATCAGTTAAAAACCATTCATAAAGCAAATGACTAGCTTTCATTTTATCTTCTTAAAGCACATAATATATAAACATTGTTTTTTCTTCTTTTTAGAGACTACTGGAAGAGGTGAAGTTGAGCTATATGTAGATCACTTAACTGGTTTATTTTGTTCTTTTTCACAGTTTCTGTCAACAGTTATTATTTACCTACAGGACAAGCACATATTGAATTCCAATTCTAAGCCCAGATAACATCGCTCAGGGCATCAAAACTAGCACTTTGAGTTGTGCACAGTAACTCCTATGCTATCGTCCCACCAGGAACCAAATCTTCTTCATTCATAAAATAGTGTGTATATGTACGTTAAAACTGCCAGAGAGAGAACTAGCCCCCACAACCCCAGTGTCCCGAGGTCTGGTATTGATTTGAAGAACAATGTGTTAGGCAGTGTTTGTTTTGAGCCTGGGAGGGAACTTCTTCAATCGGTAACCCACTGTTTTCCAAACACTAAATTATGAAATGGTTTGTTTTGTTTGGGTCTTTTTTATTCTCAAAGAAACACGAATGACACTTCTTTTTTGTAAAATTAAATGTACTCACAGTTCCTGTGGTGCAATTTAAATATGTTTTCAGTATTTCCTCCAGAAATTCACAGAGTGTAAAATGATTTGCACAGCTTGAGTTTCTTTTTTTATTGACATAGAATTGACTCTGCTGACTTGATAAAACAAAACTGAATTAAGCCAAAATTGCATTCATTTTGTTTTTGTTTTTGAACAAATAGCTGCTTCAGTTAAGATAGCCTTAGTGGAAATATCTGTTTTCTGCTTTAACTCTGTGGCATGTCTCTCTCGTTGAAGTCTAAGGATTGAACTGCTTCATTTGGTTTTTTTTTGTTGTTTACTTATTGGTTTGGCAAAGAAACAGTGTGGCTGCTATGTTTGGTTCCCTTTTTATGAAGCAGAACTTCCAAAATGTGAAGATCATTTGGGCTAATGAGGCCACACACTTTTTTAAAAAGTTTATAGTAAAAGTGAAATTTTAGTAACTCCCGTTTCCCTTTGACTGCAAAGAATTCTCATAAATAGGTCATCAATCATGCACATACAGCTACGTGGGAGATTAGGACAAGTGTGGACAACATGTTTGAGGAGTTTTATCCTGGATGCAAATGGGAAATGGTTACAGGAGAGTGGGGAGCCAAGGCTACGTTTTCAGTTTTTTGGTTTGTGTATTTTTTCAGTGGTTTATGCTAAAGCACTAACTCTCAGATTTTACCTTAATCCGAATTACCTGGTGGGGCCAGGTTTTAAAAAAAACTTTTTTTTAAAAAAAAAAAAAAAAAAAAAAAAAGCTGGGCCTCACAGTTTCTGATTCAATTGGTTGGGGGTGGAATGTGAGAACTGCATTTCTAATAAATTTCTATCAGGTAATACTGATATTGTTGATCTGAGATCATACTTTGAGAACTTCTGGTCTCCAGCATGTGCTTGTAGAAAATGGTCCTGTGTAGAGAAAGATGTTGGTGATGCAAGAGAGGAAGAACTTTAGGAGCAAAGTTTCTGAAAACACGTAAGGGTCTCTAGGATCCAAAGAACAAATATCCTTGATTATAACAGGGACACTTCTACTATGGAAACAGGAAGACATCGCTCTGTAGGCTCCCTCTGCCCCTCAATCTGGGTCCAATCTGTATCTGTCTGATGGGATTACAAAGCCAGATCTGGTTCATTACACAGGAGTCTCAGAGCAAGACTCTTACTGCTGGCACTCATCTGACCTTCTCCCTCTTACCTTCTGCCCCACACTAGCTTTGGCACCTGTACCTCTGCCATGATCCTTTAAACCAGGGGTGGGGAACCTTTTTTCTGTCAAGGACCATTTGGATATTTATAACATCATTCGCAGGCCATATGAAATTATCAACTTAAAAATTAGCCTGCTATATTTGGTCAAACATTTAACAAACTCACCCTTAATGCCTTTGGCAGGGCCAGACCAAGTGATTTCAAGGGCCTTATACAGCCCTCGGGCCGGATGTTCCCCAACCCTACCCTAAGACTTTATATACTTCCTCAATGGAAACCTAGAGATATTTGGAAATTACTTTTGGGATTGCTACTCTACAGGGAAAAAAGGTGGAGACCTTGATGACTTCAACCAGAATAGCTCTGCTGTCATGTAACATATATACTGGAGTTCTGAATGTTTCATTTGAAATGGCAATAAAAGATTTAGAAACCAGTGCCTTACAGACGACTGTGGGTCTCTAAGTCCCACCTGTCTTTTCCAGCATGAGTCCCATACCTGTGCTCCAACACGGACACTTCCCCCTCAGCATTGCTCAGTGACTGGAGTCTGTTCCTAGGCTCCATTTCTCCATTTGAGACTCCTACTTCCTGCCGATATCTGCCTGCATTAGTCTGTGCATAGTCAGTGCTTCTAAATGCCTTTGCCTGTGGGCTGCCTCACTGAAATGAGGTCCATAACTCTCTTGGGTGGGCCTTTGCAATGCCCACTGCTTGTCTGGATGAATGGCACATTCTGCCTTATCATTACACTCTCTCAGGTCGTGCAGAGGCTAAACTTGTCCCTGGACCTTTCTCCCTAGTGTTTTCTCAGGTGAAGTGGATGAGGTTGGCTTAAGATGTCTGCTTCTCTGCTGGGGATCCCAACTACATAGCATCTCCATGTGGTCCCACCCCCATTTAACCCTTCAGAGTCATGGCACATTCGGAGATGGGCCAGTTGGGAAATAATAGATGATATAGGGCAGAGGTTATATTGGAACCTCTTTGTTTTAGGGAAACTTACTTTGTGACTATGTGAAAGATAGACGAGGGTTTGGAGGTGGTGAAGAAGAAAATGTCTATCAATAAGCCTAAAACACTTATCTAGGTGAGTGGTTAAAAAAGGGGAGAAAAAAATAAATAAACTTCAGGAGATATGAATACAGAGAACTCTGTGATGGCTATTACTTCCTGGCATACAAGATGGTTGTACCTACCTGCTCTTTGAAGGCAAATGCGCCATATGATATGCTTCAACTAAAGAAGTGTGGGTAGAATTGATGGTTTAACATCCAGAGCTGGTGAGAAGTTTGCCATGTCCCCTCTGCCCTCACCAACCTTTAGGTATTTACTGCTCGCAGGATAGGAGCAGGATAGCCTGAAATACTGAGCCTCCATTAGAGTTTCCCAGGAGATGCATTCTGATACCCATTGAATGCTGTGTGCTGTCTAGGCCCCTTTGGGGGAGGAGAAAGAGGGGAGAGAGATAGTTTCTGCAGCATAACCTAGCCTAACCTGTATAATGCAAATTTTATCAAAAATGACTGTACTTATTGGCAAAGTATAACCTGGAATATAAGCACCACCCCCTCCACCGCGAGCTTCTCTCTTATTTGCTGTCATTGCCTGATTATTCTCAGAACCCTAATGCCCTAGATAAATCATTACAAGCATAGGTTTTAACATCATAGGTGTGGATTTCCCTTGTTTTCTTTATACAGCTCTCATTCTCGATGCAAGGCAGTCTTAAATATTTCCAGCATCAGATCTACTAACCCCTGATTAATAGAGAAAAACAAGCTTATTTTCAAAGGTTCTTTTCTTTTCCAGTTTCTATAAACTAAAGTTCAAAGCTTGGTCTGGTGGTTTTAATAACAGATTTTGTCTTTCTCTTAGGCAATTAGTGACCTAAGATTTTTGGGATTTGAAAGAAGCCAAAGTTTCGGATTTTTTTTCTAAGGGGAATTGTCAGTGAAATCTGGCAAGAGATTCTTTGTTAAAATTCTTTTTTGGAATGAGCACATTACTGTTGGACAATAAAATAACCTAAGGGATACACACACACAAATCTGTATTTGTCCTCTTCAACGCATCTTGACCATGCTCTTTCTTCCCTGAATATTTTGATTTCTCTTTGGATAATGGATACCCAGCATTTCAGTGCTTTATGCCACTAGGTATTTCAAACACTAGAAAATTCTTGGCATCCTACCTTAGAATTACTTTCTAAAGAATATCAACACCCTGTCAAGTGATAAATGGCCAAAATAAAGACACAGTATATCTGCAATGGTCAGGTAAATACCAAGTGAAATATTGGAATAAAACTGAGAAAATGCAACATAGAATTTCTTTTGATTAAAAATGCAAGTGGCTTTTTGTGAATTGCTAATGTTTTTAAAATATATGTATTTTAAATCATATTCTAAGACCCACTAAAAATTTAGGAGAAATGTGTTAGCTTATAACTACAGATCTGCTTGCCAAAAAAAAATTCTATGAAAATTGCATTTTAAAGCCACATGAACTCAGAACTGACTCAACAACCATCTCTTTATAGTATTTACTCATTCATCTCTACAACACATTCTTGAAGTGATATGAGAAAGTTACAGGATAATATTTGACCTCTTTGAGGCTAAGTTGGCTGTGTCCACTCTGATAAGAATTCTGAGACTCCCTATTGTTTTCAAGCAATCCCTCTTGGTTCCTGTGGAGACTATGATGTGTCCAGAGTAATTCTGATATTGATGTGGTCAAACCCTCTGCACATATGATATCTGAGGGGAGGACCCAAGAGCCCCTTTCAAATGCAGACGATATCTCTGAGGGTTGCATTCATTTCACAGTGCTTTCCAAATACAAAGGACCGAGCTCCATAGACTTACAAACTTCGTGAGAAATTAAAATGTTGCAACATGTCCATGAACTTCAGTCTGGGTTGGTTCTGAGATTAGTAGAGATGAGGACAGAGTTGTTAGCAGTGAATTTTATACAGAGAAGCTCCTGAAATATGTTGGATAATGGCAAAGCCCTTGATGTCAAAATGTGGTCAACAGCCCCTGGGAGCTTGTAAGAAATGCAAAACCTTGAATACCATCCCAGACCTCCAGAAGCTGACTTTGCCTTTTAAAAATATCCCCATGTGAATGTAAAGTATAGCACAGGGGATATAATTAATAATATTGTAATAACTATGTATGGTGTCTGAGGGAGGGGGGTACTAGACTTACCAGGGGGAACACTTTGTAAGTCATATAAATATTTAACTGTTATGCTGACCACCTGAAATAAATACAACATTGAATGTCCAATTGAAAAAATTTTTAAATAATAAATAAATAAGATTTCTTTGTACATTAAAATTTGAGCAGCATTCAGGCATTGGGAACACAGAGAAGAAACACAGTTCTCAGCACCACATGGCAACCTTCTCTGTGTAATATAAAAAATAATAGACAGTTTTCTAGGATGAGGACTGTAACATAAGGAGGGAGCCTTTGAAGATCCTATTACTAGATGGGTTATTTTTGTCCTCTGAAATGTTCAGAATAAGCCTTTAGGATTAGAGCTGAAAAGAAATCATTTGCTTCCAAATAAAACTCTGGGCCAAGTCAGAGTTAATGGCTCTAATAAGATTCTTATTTCAGCTACTCTTATGCTCCTAGTGAGGTTGGTAAGGCAATCTACTCAAGCTTTCATCAATATCTCTTTGGGCTTCATGCTGTGATAATAATTATGGTGATGCTGATGTGGCTGTTCCCCCACCCCCCATGAGTTAGTTATGGATAATGAAATTAAACATATCATATAAAGGACAGAAGAGAGTCAATATTCCTGTAGTCCTATATCCCTTTCATGTTGTGTTGAACACTTTGTTTATTCATTCATATACCCATTCAACCTGTTTTACTCAAAGTGTAATATGTGTCAGGCACTGTGCTAGGCATTGGGAACAGAGAAAAGAATTATACTCCTCAGCCCCATCTGGCATCCTCCTCTGTTTAATATCAAAAACAATGGACAGTTTTCTGGGATGAGGATTGTAACACAAGGAAGAGAGCCTCTGAAGATCCTCTTACTAGATGGGTTATGTTTGCCCTCTGAAACGTTAGGCCACATATTTGTAACGGAGCCACTGGCAGAGAATTTACACTGTGCTCTATCCCTTTGGGTCTATAGTCATGTTAACCAGATGCCATGCTCCTTACAGCAGAGGTTCCCTCTTCCTAGCAAAGCATCTGACTCAGGAAGTGCCTTTGATGTGCGATCCGAACCGGCTTCTCTTCACAGGAATGCTGGAAACCGGCCTTTGGCACTAATCAATATTGACCGCTCTGATATTAGATATTCTATTCAAAGTAACCACTTGAACAATAACTTCATGGCTAGTTGACAGTGTTTTGGTACCAGTGATTTTGATTTCTTGTACCTAGATGATGAGTAATAATACTAATTAAGCAAGAGAACAACAACAACAATAATAGCTACCATTAATTAAGCAACTAGTAGTGTGTGCAACAACACTACATTATTTGGAATATATGTTCTTTAATCTTCACAATGTTGTGATGTTTATGTTCTTTAATCTTCACAGTGTTATGATTTTATATGATTTATGACATAATGCATCTTTTACATAAGCTGTAAAATTTTTACATCATCTTTTATAACTGAGGCTGAGAGAGTTTAAGTGATTTAATATTGTCATAAAACTAGTAAAGGACACTGTAACTATTTGATCACAGCTGTGTCTGGACCCGAATACTATGCTAATTAACTATGCACATCAAAATTAACACCAACAACAAGGATGACCACTTGTATTTTTATACAACTTTTTTCAAAGTATTGTGTTCAGGAGTGTGAAAAGAAAATTCATTTTCTCAGAGAATCCAGTTTTGAGAAAAACATATCTCCTTGCACTGAACAGTTAATGTGCATTCAGAGTACATCAGGAAAAGGTTTCTATAACCAGGATTTTCAGCCTCATCCTTTCAAGGATAATGTTTAATATCCATTCATTAATTTATCTAACAAACAAATTCTGAGCATATATTTGCCAGCTGTTGTCCTAGTCACCAGGGATGCCAAGATGAACAAGATCCAATTTCTGCTCTCAAGTTGCTCATACCATTGTAGACAACCCTCATGACATATAAACCTTAAGATATTTACTAGCCGGGTCTTTATAGAATGTGTTTCCTGACCTGCCTCTCCCCGCCCCCACCCACCAAATATGTGAATGTGAAACACGGGGAAGACATCTGAGTATCTAAACTAATAAAAGGGTAATATGCTAATTAGACTAGACATCCTCCTGGACAAAGCCACAGTGGTGAGGGCCAAGGCAGAGGCAGTTAGGGATGATCAGGCCAGCAGGGGGGCTTTTACACTATTATCTTCTAAACGGGCAGTCGGACAACCCCTGAGTGGGTCCCGGATTTGGAGAGGGTGCAGGCTGGGCTGAGCGACCCCACCCCCCATCCCCACCCCTCGTGCACGAATTTCATGCAATGGGCCTCTAGTAGTTATATAAAGCCATGAGGCAGGCTATGATCCCCATGGAAGGAGGACAAGTCTGGGATATGAACTCTGGATCACAGCTTTTAAAAATGGGCAGAGGACCTGAGCAGACACTTCTCCAGAGAGAACATAACAATGGCTAATAGACATAGGAAAGGATCCTCAACATCACTAATCATCAGAGAAATGCACATCAAAACCACACTGAGATACCACCTGATATCTATACGATGGCTATCTATAAATAATAAAAGTGTAATATGCAAATTAGACTGGACAGCTGAATGACCTTCCGGACACAGCCGGGGCTGCAAGGGCTAAGCCCTTGCATGAATTTCATGCATCGGACCTCTAGTCATGAATACATCAATAAACAACAACTATTGGCGAGGATGTAGAGAAAAGAGAATTCTTGTGCACTGTTGATGGGAATGCAGATTGGTGTAGCCACTATGGTAAAGAGTATGGAAAGTCCTCAAAACCTTAAAAACGGAACTACCTTATGAGCCAACATTTCCATTTTGAGTACACAGGGGTAGGCAAAAGTAGGTTTATTGTTGTGAGTATGTGAAACACAGAATTTGTTCTTATATTATTATTTATTATTGTATTTTCTATATGAACTGTAAACCTACTTTTGTCACGACTGTATATAAGAGAAAAACCAAAGTAGTCATTCAAAAGAATATATGCAGCCCTTTGTTCATTGCAGCATGGTTTACAACAGCCAAGATATGGAAGAAACCCAAGTGCCCATTAATACACAAGTGAATTAAAAAGCTGTGGTACATATAACACTGAAATATTACTCAGCCATAAAAATAATGAAATTTTATCATTCATGACTGCATGGATGGACCTAAAGAGTATTATACCAAAGGAAACAAGTCGGCCTGAGAAAGACAAATATCCTATGATTTAACTTATATGTGGAACTTAAAGAACAAAATAAATAAAATTGAAACAGACTCATAGATATAGAGAATAGACTGTGGGGAGGAGTGTTGGGGGCCAGATGTAAACTGGCAAGGTCGAAGGTTTGTCAAGAGGAATATATTCTTTGTTCCTCTTAATCTCTAAGGGAGAGGTACAGCAGAAGGACAAGTTCTCAGTACAGCATATCTCAGTAAATAGTTAGACTTCTTGGCAAGCTATGAAAGGCTGTTCTCATTCTACAAATCTTACTCCCATTCTACTGATAATCGCCATCCAAACAAGTCTGGGAAAACTGTGTGGGTAAGGGTCCCAGCCTTGCTAGCCCCTACAGGTGCAAGGACCTTGCCAGTTTATTATCTGGCCCCCAACAGAGGAGGGTTGGGGGACTGAGTAAAAAAGGTGAAGGGATTAAGAAGTACAGACTGGTAGTTACAAAACTAGTCATGTGGATGTAAAGTACAGTATAGGGAATATAATCAATAACATTATAATAATTATGTATGGTGCCAGGTGGATACTAGACTTACTGGGAGAACACTTCATAAAGTATATGATTGTCTAACCACTATGTTATATATCTGAAACTGATACAAAAAAAATTGAATGTAAACTGTAGTTGAAAAAAAATGTTTAAGATAGCTGATTCATGTAAAGTCTCTGGCTTTCAATGATTGGCCATAAGGCATAGCTACTGAAAGCAAAGACAACTGGGAACTTGTCTGGGAACTTTGGCAAGCTCCGTATTCTCTCTGTGTCTCCATTTCTTTACATACAATTGGGAAATAAAAGTAATACTTGCATCCTCAGTTTTTGTAAAGATAGCTGAGTTAATTCATGAAAAGCTTTTAAAGTAGTGTCTGGCAAATAGTAAGGTCTTTCTAAGGGTTAATGCCACTAGTTAACAAGTGCCTTTGTTATCCACGCAAGAGGCCATGTTTCTATATGCAAGGGCTTCTGCAATGAAGAAAGATACTGGGTCCCCAGCCGAGTAGCTCACTTGGTTGGAGCACTGTCCTGTGCACAAAAAAGGTTACAGGTTCCATTCCTAGTCAGGACACATACCTAGGTTGTGGGTTCGATCCCCAACCTGGGAGCGTCGGAGGCAACCAATCAATCTCTCTTCTCTCTTCTCTCTTCTCTCTCTCTCTCTCTCTCTCTCTCTCTCTCTCTCACACACACACACACACACACAAACACACTGCACAAACATCCTCAGGTGAGGATTTAAAAAAAAAATAAAAAGCCACAGGGGAAATTGAACTGAGCTAACTAAGCTCGCTCTTCTCTTGAAGCAGAAAGACGTAGATGCTGCAAAGAATGGGAAACTTGCATCGGGCCCAGAAGAAAGGGCGAATCAAGCAGAATTCAATAACGCAAAGTTCTGCCAGAACAAGCTGAGTCTCAGAGAGAACGTGCTTTAGAGGACACTGAACAATAGAAATTGAATGTTGGGCTGTGAGCCACAAGTGGAGTGATTCAGCACGCACACAGGCTTTGGTGTCAGAGGTCTGCATGACTGGGGCAGAGGGTTTTCCTTTAAAAAGTTGTCTCTATCCATTTGTCACAGATTATACTTGGTTTTATTCTACACTAATACATGATGGGCATTCAGTCCATAATTTCCCTGAGTAATGACTCTGAGGGAACTGTCCTTTCTATAAATAGTCAGCATTCAGGGAGTCTGCTGCTGTTTTCTCGTTGGCTTACCAACCTTTTGAGAGGTCAGTGGGTCTACTGTAGTCACTCAAGTGGAAAATGTGAAAAACACCTCAAGATTAATGGATTAGGAAATTTTGAGCACAAACTCCAGTTGGCACCACACATACATCAACTTCCAGAATAGCATAAAGGGAAATAGGAGAACAAAGAGGGCTTTTACTCACATTTTAAGCTCTAATAGAGCCCAGGACTATGGAAATGGAAAGCTCTTTTTCCCTGGGTGCATAGCGTCCTCCCAAGGCGTTACTTCAACAACTCTGTTCCCTTTTTGCTCCTCGCTACCTGGGAAATTCCTATTCATCTTTCAATGTCAAGTCAAATGTCACCTATTGGATTATGCCTTTCACTCTCCCTAAGCTGATTACTTGCCTCCTTCACTGGGCTGTTTTCAGCATCCATACTTCCTCTCTTACAACCTATAATGCCATGTTGTGGTTATTTACCTGGAAGATCCTATCTTCAGAACACCAGAGAGCGTCTTGTTTTATCTCTAGGGCCTGTCAGCATAGCAATGCAGGCTCCCAAACCTGTAATAATAGATTAAGAGTTGATGTATTCTTGCTTGAAGCTGAAATTCCCCCAGGGCCACAGGATGATGAGAGTATTCACCAAGTTCAAAAAATGTGGCTTCAACATCAGAATTCAAAGCCTATAACTGAGCCTTGGGCTGCAATACTAGCCCACTCGTCCTGTAAGAGCACCAGGTTTCTCTTAAAACCACCTGAAGTTTCTCCTCTCAGGTCAAGGGTGTAAGGTTCCAAGTCTTGGAAGCACTTTGCCTCTGTTTACCTTAGTGTCAAACTATCCATTGTCACTCTCATCTGCTTTACCGACTCTCCTACTACTTGCAATCATTCTAAACTCAGTACATTTTTGTAGAATGTAAACGGAAGTAACCAAAAAGGAAGGCTTAAGTCTCTGAGCATATGTAGTTAGAGAAACATCTTTGTAAATTCTGCTCCTGATAGATTCGTTATAGTTAGGGGACAAAGGAAGAAAAAGAAGGAGTAAAAAAAGAAAACTAATACTTACAGCATACTAGTCTGGAAAATGTTAAATTTCTGAAACAGGAGAAATAAGCATATCTGTCCTGAAATTCCCCCGTGGAGGCACAGCCCAGAATAGGTGTTACTCCGCTTTGTTCTACCACCAGAACAGAGCCATCTATGTACGCTGGTAGTACCGGTCCATATAACAGAGTTAGAGGGTCCAATAATTGAAGGATTATGGATTAAAATCTAACATTAATATTCCAAAAGCCTAAAAAGAACCCTTAAGTCAGAAATGCTTTCTGCTACATTCTATACGGGTCGAAGAAGAGATTTTAGTTTTCCTCGTAAGGCTGGATCTATACTGGATCCTTAAGATGTTTTCTTAATACTGACTTACTAGTAAGTAGCTTTTCAAGAAATTCCACTCTTTAGCCCCCTCTTTTTTCATGGTGTAAGTGATGGAAACAAGTGGTTTTTCACTCATTTTATATAGTGTTGTTAACACAGTACGTGTCTCATTTGAGAGGACGCCAACATTTTTGTAAGCAGAAACCAGTTAACCAGTCTCTCTTTGGGGATCACATAGCACCAACTAATAAAATTCTCAATGTTCCAACTAGATTTCTGGCTGCCACTGACATATAGGCCATTTCAAGATCAACTTTCTAGCTAAGCATTAGACTATATTTAGTTCCATTCGTAAACTAGATTTTTAAGAAGTCAACTTATGGGATATGGAAGAAAACATGATGTTTTTTTTTTCATTACTAGAGAATTGGGAACTATCATTCCATATGTAAGAATAAGGACGAAGCTAATTATATAATACTAGGGGCCCAGAGCACAGATTCGTGCACCAGGGGGGACCCTCAGCCTGGCCTGAGGGATCAGGTCGAAACCAGCAGTCCGATTTCCCCCGAGGGGTCCCGGATTGTGAGAGGGCACAGGCCAGGCTGAGGGACCCTAGTATGGATATGAGATCTAGTATGCATATAAGATCTTTAGTTAATCTCTTCCCACCCTCCCCGCTCCCACCTTCCCTCTGAGATTCATCAGTCTGTTCCATGTTTCCATGCCTGTGGGTTGAGCATCTGCCCCCTGGTGGTCAGTGCGCATCAGAGCTACCACTTGAACAGTCAGACACTTAGCATATTAGCCTTTTATATATATAAATGAATATATATATTCATATATATATATATATATATATGAATTCCATAGTAGCCAAAATCTGATATGAGGGAAGATGTGTGTAGGTGGCCCTCCCACCAGATGGCTCCACTTACATATTTCCACCCCCTGTTCTCTGTTGCAAGGTCCTGTGGAACAATAAAGAGAAATACATGGATGCCCCTGCTTCAGTGTAACTCCACATAGATCTGGTGTTCCAAAATATCTAGACGTGTAGGACAAACTGGGGTGTCTGACCTGCTGGAAACCAATTTCTGTAAAGGACTGACATGGCTTTTAGATAGAGACTCATCATAGGGAAGAAAGAACCTGACACAATAAGCCAGATGAACCCAGTACCATGGCCTTATTCATCAGAGAAGAGGAGGAATTCCAATTAGGTCATCATTTCTGGGGAAGAAATTTGTCCTCCAGTCAGAACACATGTCCAGGTTGCAGCCTCAATCCCCGTGGGGTTGTGAAGGAGGTGGACTATCAATATTCCACTCTCACATCGATGTTTCTCTTTCTCTCTCCCTCTCTAAAAATCAAAAAAAGAAAGAAAGAAAAAAAGAATTGCTCTTCTCTGCTCTTAAAATTTTTTAAATAATTAAATCCCAGGTCCTGCCTGTTTACTAGTCTCTGCCATTGAACTAAAATAATGTCCACTCTGTTTTATAATGTTTATAAAGATCCATCTTTTCCGGTGACTTATGAGGTGGCCATCAAGTGGGATCATTAGGGAGGAAACACACATTAGGGTTGGAGAGAGAAAAAGGTGGAAACAATAAAATACTCATTGACTCCAACTGTAACTTCCAGGCGTCTCTGGAACTGGGACCCACAGTGTTCTCTTTTAAAAAGGGAAGGATGGTGTCTCCAGGGGCTGAGTCCTTCAACAGATGCAAACAATGTATCATGCTCATAGCAGAAAGCTGGATCTCCCAGTTATTTCAAGATTAGTTGAAGGGACTCTCTACCCGTGTGTAAACTCCCTTGTTTTCCTGCCTTTCATCACTTATGATGTTGTGGCTATTGCTAGGTTTTGTTTTGTTTTGTTTTGTTTCATGATGTTACCATTGGTCTTTTTATAAGCGTAAATACAAAATAGAGTTTATACCATTATAAATGCCTCTTCCTCACCCAGTCCTTTAATATTTTAAAGGACTTAGAACACAGGATGGCTCATAGTGAGACTCCATGCAAGATTAGCTAGATGATGATGATAGATAAATAGATAGATAGATAGATGATAGATAGATAGATAGATAGATAGATAGATAGATAGATAATAGATGATAGACGGACAGAGTCAGACAGACATAGCCAGAAGTCACTCACTTGTCCTTGTGAGTAACAACCGTAACTCGTGGAACACTGTGATCCTGCTCCAATCATATGAAGTTTTCCAGCAATCCCCACCTTTTTTCCCTTATGGGAGCAGGATCAAAGGTATTGACATTTCTTATGCAGATGGAGGGGGATATATTTCCTAGCAACCCTTTCCCTCCACCCCAACCACAAAAGGCTAACATATCATCTTAGAACAATATGAACCAAATCCCTCTGATGTCTATATGCTTAGAAAAAATAGGATCATTATTAATAAAGTTGCTAGATTAATTTATTCCATCATATGCATGATAATGAATTTCAACTATTCAACTGAAAATGTTTATCTCTTGGCAAATATTCTTAGAAAACTTTCAATGACACAAGATATTATCACTGAGGCTGCAAAAATAACCTTAAATAAAAACTTTCTACAATAGCTATTTCAGTCCAATTAGACTAAACATTATATTAGGACATTAATAATGAAGCACTTCATAGATAACATGAGGCTTTGAAGTCTCTAAGGCCAACCCCCAGAACTCACTTAGACATCGCATCTTTGCCAAAAAGGAGCAGTGGCATTTTAGATCATTTTGAATGTCTAAGTTCTTATAAATGTGTCGTTTCTTACAAAGAACATTATAAACTAGAATATAGTCTATAATATTTAACAGGTAAACTCCATTATGTTCTAGTGATTTATCTTAGACCCCACACATTGGGTCAGAAGTTTCCTTTATGAATTTAATTTCTGATTTTTTTTTCATTTAGAGTATCTATGGACTCAATCTATCAAAAAGAATCAAATAAGTGGAGAGTATAAGCCCATAGATAATCTTCTTTGTGGCTGCCTCACCATCAACTTTCTGGGTTACAGTCCTCCAACTAGCTTATTTTGTACATGTACCAGAGGGGGCTGCCAAATTATTGTTTAATTTTAAGCAGATGACAGACTTTAAAGCAGTGCATTAAAATCTTTGGGTTGACTCACAAACTGGCTTAAAATTACAACTTAATTGTGTTTATTATAACCCTAAAATAATGTGGTATTAATAAACCAGTTTATCCATTCTTCTGCCAAGCGAAGCATAAAGAATGTAATCAGCATTTCTAAAGACTTCTAAAATTAAACTGAAATTGTAAATAGAGAAGCTAAGTGAAAGACAGTCAAAGGATGATTTTGGAATACTGTTTGTTGTCATGGTAATATAATATGATGGCTATTTTTAACAGGTGAGAGAGTGAGTGAGCAGGACAGGAAAATGGAGAATTAAGTTAAACTATTAAATTAACTCACTGATTTAATAAATTAACTGATACCTAGGATAGTATTATCTGTACTTTAAGACTCAATCCTTTCAAGGGAGTGATTGCTTATTAACAGTTTTACTTTACTTATCTTTATTATTTTTAAATTAAGAATTATTTTAGAGATAAACTGCAGAGAATAAAAAAAATACACCTACCTACCAGGCTCACATACTTAACATGTTAATATAATTAATCATACTTTAACATAATCTTTTATTGAAGCATAGCATATAAAACGGAAAGTGCATTACTCCAAAATATATAGGCAAAACGGTATCCCATAAAATGAACATACCCATGTAAACACCACCAAGCTCAAGAAATGGGACATACACCCAGAAGTCCTCCCTAGGTGTATCCTCACTCACTAGTACCCATTCCTTCACCATGGCCATCACCATCCGGACTTCTGGTATCGCAGAGGGTTTTTGACTGTTTTTAAATTTTGTAGTAATAAGATCATTCATATTGTTGGACCTGGATTATTTTGTTCAAAATTGTGTAATCGAATTTATCCAAGTATTTGCCTATCGCAATAGTTCATTTTCATTTCTATGTCTTATTCCATGCTGTGAATAGAACATTCTTTTATTCAGTGTGCTGTTATTATGCACTGAATTATGTCCAGTTAACTATTATGAATAGTGCTACAATGAACATTCTCATACATGTTCTGTGGTGAACATCTGCACACATTTCTCTTAGGTATACTGAAGTGGAATTGCTGGGTCATAGGACAGGCCTAAGTTAAGGTTTAGAAGATACAGCTAAACAGCTTTTCCAAAGTAGTAATGCCAATTTTTATTCCAACATGTATAAGAATTCCAGTTACATCACATTCTTGTTAATATGGATTATAAATTTTTTTTTCTTCATTTTGGTAAGTGTTTAGTGGACTCTTGTGTGGCTTTAATTATTTGTCGGTCATTTGGTAATTGAAGAATTTGATCATGTATCAAAGCAAGTTCATTTCCTAGTCTCCTCCTCCCACCTACCCCCTGCCATTTTTCTTCCAAAGTCCCAATTTCATTCATTATCCTTAGTACAACCTGTTCTTAAGAGGAAGCTGGGCCACAACCCCAGTCCAATAAAGCTTAATGGGTCTAAGCCAATTAAGAGAGTGTCATTCACCTTCCCAAGTGATTGGCTTTGTCTTTACATGTGACACAATTACAGCCAATAAAAATGAGAAGTCTGCTGAGGGGTTCTGGGAGGAATTTCTTTATTCCTTAAATAGGACACAAGAGAGGTTCTCTTTTCTACCTTTCAATTGTCCGTGTATGCCACTTGGAGTTGGGATAGCAAGTAATCTCAGCAAGGAAGCCTGGCTTCAGAATCTATGCCAGAAGCAAATATAAACACAAAGGTTGGGACAGTTTCTCCTTAAAAAAGAAGACAATCCTACCATTTGCAACAATATGGAACAATATGGATGGACCTGAAAGACATTACGCTAAGTGAAATAGGTCAGTCACCAGATGACAAATGCTGCTTGGTTTCACTTACACAAGATATCCAAACCAGTCAAATGTATATGAGCAATAAACAGAATAGTGGTTTCCGGGAAAGAATTGTTGAATGGTTATACAGTTATAATTAATACAACATAAATAAGTTCTAGAGATCTGCTATACAACATGTATCTGTAGTTAATACAGTAATGTGTGCTTTAAAGTTTGCTAAGAGGGTAAATCTCATGTTGAATGTGTTAATCACACACACACACACACACACAAATAAGCTAAGGGACACAAGGAATATTTTGAGGGTGATAGATATGTTTATTACTTGATTATGGTAATGGTATCATGAGTGTATGCATTTCCTCATTCATAAAAGGGGATGTTTAGACTAAGTTATCTCTAGGGACCCTTCTAACTTTAAAATCCTACAATTCTATGAACCATGCACTTATTTCTGCTTAGGACTTTCTGTTGCCTGAAGTACATTTTCAATAACGGCCACCAAATGATAGCCATCCAGACACTTTCTGCTTAAATCGCCTGTCACCTGATGTCACCCTCGAGGGCCTCTGAACACCTCAGTGGAACAATAGACTCAGGGAAGCTGTCAGCTCCCTTCTGAGCTGTCATCCTCTGAAACGCCTAATCATCTCTGCTATGTGCAAGCAGCCATCCTGCTCTAGGCACAAAGCATTCCCCACTGATGTTTGTGTTCCAACAGGCTGTGAGCAGTAGGAACATCTTATTACAGGAACGTTGGGGAACCAGCTAAAGGACACCCCTGTGTACTTTTTCTTATTAAGGAAGCCATAGTTCTTAACAGCCAATTAGCCTTGATCTAGGAAATAAAAATATATTTGCATTGATTTGATTTTTCTTAAATCAATTACTTCCAAGGGAAGCACTTACCTATCCTCAGCACATGAGGATCCCCCCAAAAGTACAACTGGTCCATGAGTCTCTGGTTCTATCAGTAGGCTCACAAAAAAGATACCCGAATGGCCAATAAGCACACAAAAAAAGATATTCAACTTCATGGGTACTCAGGGAGATGCAAATTAAGTGCACAATAAGATGCCACTGCAAAATCCCTCCCCCAAAAAATGGCTAAAATGAAAAATACTGACAATGCAAGTTTTAGGGAGGATGAGGGCACTGGAACTGTCATACATGCTGGTGGGAGTAGAGCTGGAACATGCACTTTGGAAAACAGTTTGGTAGTTTCTAATAATTTTAAGCACATGCTTCCCCTTTAACCCAGCAATTTCCATCGTAGGTATAAATCCAGAGAAATAAGAAGATATATCTACAAAAAGACTTGTCAAAGAACATTGATAGACTTTTTCCAAAACAGTCAAGTGCTGGACACAACCCAAATATTTTTTAAGAGGTGAAAGAAATGAAGTACTGACACCTGGGTGAATGAAAAACACTATATAAAGCAAAAGAAGCCAGACCAAAAGACGTAATGTATGGTTATCTTTATGAGATTTTCCAAATAGGCAAAATTAATCTAAGGTTATACAAGTCAGAATAATGATTACCTCTGAACAGGTGGAGGACACTGACTAGAAAGAGGCATGAGGGATCTTCCCAGATGTGCTATATTTTGATCCGGTAGTAATTACAGAGGTACATAAATATGTAAGCATTCACTGAGCTGTACATTTATTCTATGTAAATTATACCTCAATTTACAAAACAACAACAACAACAACGAACTGTTGTGTGTGTTTTTTTCAATAAGTTAAAAAGAGCAACCTTGTTTCATGGAGATTCCACACAGGAAATGTTGTTTTCCTTCTGGAATATTCCCAAGCAAGCTGGACCCTACTCACGCCACCTCACATAGACATCCACCGTTCAGGACGACTGGAATTTAATGGAGAAGCCAAAGGAAGTACCATCTCCTTTGGTCGGCAAACCACGGCGTTATTAACTTAATTAGGGTGCGCCTAAGGCTTAGGAAGAGCCACACTCAAGGGGCCAAAGAGCCGCATGTGGCTCGTGAGCGGCGGTTTGCCGAGCCGCGGTTTGCCGACCACGGATCTATACAAATGGCTTTCGCGTACCACACACTGTATGTCATGACTTCTCATTCCCCAAAACTCCTGCGAGGCAGGGTGCTATTAACTATATTTTCTAGATGAGAAAACTGATGCTCACAGCAATTAAGTAGCTTTCCCAATTTAACACCACTACTAAGGGGTAGACCTGGGACTCAAGTGGAGTTTTTTGTGGGTATAAATCCCTGATCTTTTTCATGCATCCTGCCCCTTTACAAAAGAGAAGTGCTAGAGGCATGTAACCCGGCAGGGGAGATATCTATGCATATTCTTTTTTGCTGTTTTGACAATGGCTCCACTAGCCCTCGCTAAGGCTGAAGTGGGTCACAGTGTAAGCACCTCAGGTGTGAGAGAAAGCTGTCTTGGATGAAGTGAGAAGAAATTAATGAATTGCCCAGGCTCCCACTGGCCAAGCATGGTCTTCACACCTGTCCAGGGGGAAAAAGGAGCAAGAGAGGTCCCCCCACACACTCACCCCTACACACACAAGTAAAACTTAAGTCTTTATGAATATGCTCCTTAGTGGTTTCACAACATATGCATTTTTCATTAAAAACATTTTGACGACACTATTTCTACCTATAACCCACATTTCTCTCCACTCCAGGCAGCTAAGCATTCAGGTCAGGGAACTCTGACGTCTAAAATAGTTTCACACCAAATAGTAGTTCCTTGGGGGATGGATACTTGTGTTTAAAACTGGCAACTGTTATGAGTCGTGTGAAAAGGACCATGAAATTAATGCTATTTTTCTACAAATCTCTGCTATTCTCTCTGTGCTTTTGCAACAACTTTTTAAAAGTTGTTATTAAAAATAGATTGGGGCCTGGTATAATTATTAATAACAAATATTAATTAATAACAAATATTTCACTACTGTCTTCTCTTTCTCTTGTTTGGCCCATCTTTGGTAGTTAGGGGTCAATGCCTTTGTCATCCGTTGGCCACTGGGAGGGGCGTGTCTTCTTTTAAATGGCTTCTTTGGTCCCTCCTATGTGACCAACCACTTGATTATATAACCCCTGTATCTGAACACCAATGCACCGCCTCCCAATGACATAGGCAGCCACCCACACAGAGACAGACAGGCATTAAAAGTAAGTCAGCTGTATCGAGCTGGCCTGGCTCCTGCCACTTACAGGTACAAAGTGACTGCTAGCAAGAACACTGAGAATTGCAGCCATTCATCCTCAGGCCATCTGGCACTTCTGATCACCTCACAGATCAACTGCTACACAAGGACAGACTGAAAGCTGTCACTGAGGTGGAAACCAAACCCAGAGTCCGGAGCCCAGAGTCAGAGGAACAGGGCTCAGGGCAGCTGTGAATGTGAGGGTGTTACAGAAGAGCAAAGAAAAACCAAGCACGCTTCCTAGAGAAAGGGAGGGACCCATTTATTAACACTAGTGACTAGTGGACACAGGGAATTTCCAAATCAGAGTGCAGTAACATACAGAGGCTTTGCTTTTCATAATCTTCTGGGGGTCTTTGTCTTGCAGATATGGTTCCGCCCCCTTGTGGGCTTACAGGAAGGCCTCCAGGGGTTGGGGTTCCCAGGTCCTATCAGATGATCTTCCTGGGGCCAGCGATAAGGACCTTCCCCGCCCCCCCGCCCCGCCCCCTTGTGGGCTTACAGGAAGGCCTCCAGGTGTTGGGGTTCCCAGGTCCTATCAGGGCAGTGCATTGTTCAGTTTTTATGGCCTGACACGACTTGCAAGACCAGTTTCCTCCTCAAGGATACTTTCCAAATGGCAGTGTCCTATTAGCATGACTAAAACTAACATAAACCCGACCACATTTAGGTAACTGTTCTTTCATAGTTAATGTTGCTGCCCTTCTACTTTTGATCTTGGCATATCTTGCCTGTAGACAAGAAGAACATAGTTCTAACCTCTTCTGTGATGGATTTGCAACTTCTCTAATTCTCACAATGGCCCAAGAGGGTAGGTCATATAAACGGGCAGATGGAAATAAACTGTTTGGGGGCGTGAGCCACCAGTAAGTAACTAAGCAGTCTACGGTTGGTTGCTTTCATCTGAGAAATTCTGTTTCTGGTGGTAACCTGACCCTTCTCACTAGGGGTGCATTGATGGGGCACTGGGGAAGAGATCTTCTGCTGGGGTCACGAGAACTAGGTGGGGCCTTCACAGGGATCAAGAATTTCCTGATATGACTTTATTTTTCAATTACAGTTTACATTCAATATCATTTTGTATTACTTTCAAGTGTACAGTGTAGGGTGCAGCTATAGGGTTAAGCCTTGGACTGACCCGTTGGCAAAGCCACAAACAAGTCCCAGCTTAGAGGGCACAGCCCTCTTAGCATAATTAGGCTTGAGCTTATGACGCTCCCTAGATCTTATCTGGGAAGCTAATGGGCTGAGGGAGATGTAGCAACTGCTGCCAAAACTCACAAGAACACTGTAACTATGGTGACCACCACCTTGTTTACCTCTGGCTATAAAATAAAGGCTCAGCTTGCCTCTGGGTCTCTCTCTGTGGCCTCAGCCAGGCACAGGAAGATCCACACCCAGCTTATTCTCTTTGTCATTTCGTCATCCTTCACTGCCCTCACTCAGGCTTGTGGAACCCTTGACTGAGCTGGCTCGCACAGTAGAGCATAGTAGTTATACAATCATATGCTTCTACAAAGTGCCAACCCCTGATATTTCCCGTACCCACTTGGCACCATACAGAGTTATTACAATAGTAATGCAATATTATTCCCTATACTGCACTTTACATCTCCGTGGCTATTTTGTAACTACCAATTTGTACTTCATCCCTCTGCCTTTTTCACCCAATCCCCTTCCCTTCTGTCCTCTGTATCTATGAACAGTGAAAGAGAAATCCTATACTCCACACAGGTCATTCATTGTACTAGCTCCTTACTGCCGCTGTAACAAGTTACCATCATTTTGGTGGCTTAAAACAATACAAGTATGTGATCTTACAGTCCTGAAAGTCAGAAGTCCAAACTCAGTCTCAGGAGGCTAGAATCAAGTTGTCAGCTGAGCTGCGCTCCTTGTGCAGACGCTAGGGGAGAATCCGTCCTCACTTCACTAGCTCCTAAAGGTAGGCCTCATTTCTTAGCTCATTAGACATATCACAGTGCCTTTCTCCCTCTGCTATCATCCTCAGAGCTTCTTCTTTGTCCCTGATCCCCCTGCCTCCCTCTTATAAGAACCTTTGTCATACGGGCCCACCTGCGTAATCCAGGGTAATCTCCCATCTCAATACCTATAACGTAATCATATCAGCAAAGTCCCTCTTACCATGTAAGCTCACCTAGGCACAGTTTCCAGGGATTAAGGTATGGACATCTTCAGTGGGTCTCACACAGTCATCAACCAAGCATGGTCCATTTTATGAAATCTGTTCTTATTAAAATTGCACATGAATTTAGGAGATAACAACTTACAGAATAGAAAATAATTATTTGTATATTAGAACACACTACTAGTACAGAACATGATAGATTTTAATGGTCTCACACTAATTAACAGGAAGCTTCCCTTTTGATAATCTTGTATTAATTTAATAGAAATGCTATCTCACTTTTTAAAAAAATATATTTTATTGATTTTTTACAGAGAGAAAGGGAGAGGGATAGAGAGTTAGAAACATCGATGAGAGAGAAACATCGATCAGCTGCCTCCTGCACACTCCTACTGGGGATGTGCCCACAACCAAGGTACATGCCCTTGACCGGCATCGAACCCGGGACCCTTCAGTCCCCAGGCCTGCTCTATCCCCACTGAGCCACACCGGCCGGGGCTGAAGATCTTTTCCTGAGTTTGATGACCCAGTGGGGAGTGGCTTTCATACATACTCTGCTTGGATAATGTTCACACACTGAGCGCCAGGGTGTCACAGCACGAGGAGGCGGGGACGGGTCTGACGTGGTCCATGGATTGTGCTCATAGGTGAGGGCTGTGGGGGGGCCTCGCTTGG
>NW_006284346.1:2287767-2296974 GCF_000327345.1 Myotis davidii | reverse complement strand
ACCCGCTACTGGGGATGTGCACACAACTAAGTCTCACCCCTTTGGCCAGAATCGAACCTGGGATCCTTCAGTCCACAGGCCAATGCTCTATCCATGAGCCAAACCGGTTAGGGCGCTATCTCACTTTTTAAAAAAATTTTTTTTATTGATTTTAGAGAGGAAGGGAGAGGGAGATAGAAACATTAATGATAAGAGAGAATCATTGATTGGCTGCCTCCTGCACGCCCCACACTGGAGATGGAGCCTGAAACCCAGGCATGGAACCATGACTTCCTGTTCATTGAGCCACAATGGCTGAGCTCTCAGTTTTTTATTTTTATTTTTTATTTTTTTTACGTATTTCTGATTGTAGTGAGAGTGAATTTCATTTTATGTCTAATGGCCATTTTGTTTTCTTTCCTGTGCTTTGCCCACTTTTGAGTTGTTCAACTTTTAATTACAGGGTTATATTATGTGATCTTTATATATGCTTAATATTGAACTTATTCTATTAGATACGTTGCAGATACCATGTTTCAGTCTATAATCTTAAACTTTATGATATTTTGTAATAAAATTTTTAATATTTATTTGGCCAAATTTATATTTGCTCTGTAATATGTGCTTTTTTGTGTGGGGTTTTTTTTTTAAACAAATAATGTTTTCCTATGTTGTCACTGAAAAATGGAAGTCTTTTTTTCTCAAATTTTAATTATATTTTGCTAACTATTGGCTAATTTTATTTGTAATAGACAGGCAGCCACATTTCCAATACCATTTCACTAGGTCATTGTCTCCCCAGTAATGTGAATACTATCTCTACTGTACGCAATTTGTCCCAGGTGCGTGGATCTGCTTTGAGTTTCTATATAATGTTCTGTTGATCTTGTCGGTACTTACACCAATACTACGCTATTTTATTCACTTTATCTTTACAATAAAAATGGCTTTGTTATGGCAGGATTTCTCTCTTCCTGTTTTTGTCCATAAGAATTATCTCAGCTATTATTAGAACTCCAATCATCCATATTAATTTTTTAAGTTGCTTTGTGAAGCTTCATGGGAAAAAGCTTAAAATTTCCATTGAAATTACAATAAATTTATTAGCCTGAAGAGAAATTAAGCTTGACAAATTGATAAAAATCCAATCACTCTATCCACAAACATGACTCTCTCTCAATTTATTGTATCTTCTTATGTACATTTCAATAAACCTGAAAATTTTCTTCAAAAGGTATTTTAAATATAATTTTAGATTGATATCTTGATACCTTACAACCTGGTTACTCTTACTAATGGAATTGTTTTTGTCATTATTTTTTGAAGTCAGCTATTCCTGGTATATGATGAACACTATTACATTTTGTATACTGATCCTTTATTTAGTGATTTTCCTTAAATTAATGTAAATCAGATTTAATGTAAAACAGATTTACATTAATTTATAAATTTGACTAGTAAATTTCTTGAGTTTTATTGTAGACTTATGTTTTATCTATAAATAATGATTATTGTATCTCTTCCTTTTAAATAAGCTTTTCCTCCTTATTGTACAGGCTTTGAGTACCAACAGAATGAAGAACGGTGGAGGTGATAGCAGCCTTACATGTATTGTTTCTGATTCTAATTGGATGTTTCTAAATTTAGACCACTTGCTATGCTATTGATACATACCATGTATCAGACAGAGGAAATTACCTTCTACTGCTAGTTTGGTAAGAGATTTTTAATGTGTATTATTGAACAACACAAAATGCTTTTTCTATATCTTTTAGATTATCATGCATACTGCCTTAATATAGTAATAAGTAGATTACGTTAAATTTTCATGTGGATCATCCTTTAATTGTGAGATAAACTCTACCAGATAAGGTGTGGCTTTTATATGGTGCTAGATTTTAGTTACTATATTTTATTTAAGCAGTTTGTAGCTACATATTCATAATAAGTGAGTCATCTTAAAATGTTTTTTTTTTCCTTTACAATACTTGTCAGGTTTTTCTATTAAGATTTTTTTTATGATGGTAAAACTAATATGATGGGTAAATACTGCAACTGTTTGTTCCATAAAGCCTTGAAAATGAAACTGTGAAACTGACTGAATCTCAATTTTCTCTTACAGTGAGATGGCAGGAGATAAGGGAGAGGGAAGGGACAGAAAATTTGATTAAATCAGTGGGTTTCTCCAGCATTTTGATCTCATGACCTTTTTACAAGCTTATAAACTATTGAGAACTTCAAAAAGCTTCTGTTTCTGTCAGTTATATTTATGAATATTTACCATGTTGATTTTAGTCAGCAAACATCACTATTTACATATTAATTCTCCGGAATTTGTTGAGACTTAATTTGTGGGCTTGTAATAAATAAATTTATACAACCTTAATAATTATTGGAAAAGAAACTATTATCTACTTGTTGGATGAAAGATTTTTATATACATTCATTACTTTAAGCTTATTAATTCTGTGTTTCCATTAAATTATATACTTACAAATATTATCTATTTTCTCATTCTTTGTCTGTGTTTTTTAAAAAGCTGTGCTGCATTCTCCCAAAGAGGAATTATTTTCATTTTATGGGTCATGAATCCTGCCTAGGTTCTTAAATGCAGAAAAGTCTTGAGAGTTATATATTCTTAGTAGACTGTTTCTTTTCACATAAAGTGATTTTCTTCTTTATCACTTTTATATTTTTGGTTCTTATGTACTTTACATTTCAGTCCTTCATTTTCAAAATTCCTCCCGTCTTAGATTTTAGGTGTCAGTCTTATTAAGAGCAAATAGCTGGCTCTCTTTAAATCCTATATAAACTCTCTTCAATCAGTAAATTTAATTATTTTACATTTATTGTACTACTGATACATCTGGCCTTGACTAAACCTCCAAGTAGTTAGCCTTTGACCCTACAGTACAAGACATACCAATAGATTATTTCCTGAGCTAATATTCCCTCATTGTCATATCTCACCTTACTTAATATCCAACATTCATACTCTCAATGCAATGGCTTTATGTGATGTTTATGTAGAATAAAAATTATAATTGTGTCCATAAACTCAATACAATGGTTTTAGCAAAATTTTATGTGGGAAAATTCTTCAACTATGTTTTAAACACATTAGCTTGAATGACCTAATCAGTTGTATGAGAATCTACCTCTCAGAACTGTCCCACTGAATGATGGGGAGGCTGTACCATTCAGGAGGACCAGTCTCCCAATCCCATTGTTTTAGGGTTGTCCAAGGGACATCAACCACCCGCCACCTCTCTCATAGGTAAGCTCCCCTGGCGCAAGAGAAAGTGTCAGTATGTGAGGCGCTGTGTTCCCACATACCGGTGAACTCAGATGGTCTGCAGGGATAGAATCCGAGCACCAGGGACCTCTGTGGCAGCCTGGGTGCTGATTTCCTGGACTGTCATCCCTGTGGAAATTCACTGTGCTCCTTTATGTACGTAGGCTATATGTTATCTAAAAAGTTTATTTAAATATTGTTTGTAGGAAATATATGAGTGATGAAGAGGGTTTCATTCCAGAAAAAAAAAATAAAATAAAAACTGAGATGCCTTACACGTAAGATCAAAACTGTTTCCCTGACTATTCTGGCTGGGAGTTTCAAGGTGACCTGGTCTGCTACTGCTTATCTCACCAACAGTCATGCCTCAGAGTTCCTGACATGACATAAAAGTCTTTCCAATTTGGAGGAGGTTGCTAACCAGCAGTCCAACTCATGCTTACAAATATAATTATTCGTTTCGTCACTCAGTCACTGGTTCATGCGGTATTGGCTGAACACTTAGTTGGTTAAGGACTGAATGGTCTGGTACTGATAATAACATGATGAGCGAGTTCTTCACCCTCAAGGAGCTCATACACGAGTAAAGAGGATAGATATGCAGCCAATTAAGTATAATAGAGAGTTTTAAAAACATAAGCAAAGTTCCAGGAACATCCATTTTGTCCAAGAAGTTTGGGAATGGCATTGAAGAGATATTTAAAGTAGGATTAGGCCTTTGATGAGACAAGAAAGCAGGGAAAAGAGAAATGCAAAGTCATGAGGCTGCACAGTGCATTCAGTTGAGGATGGGCAAACTCTAGATGGCGGGGTGGGTGGTGGGGAACAAGGAATGAAGCTGCTATGGTAGGTAGTCTCAGATTGTATCAGAATTTATTCTGCAGAGAAAGCAGATTCAGAAAAGGTTTTTACGTGAGGAAATGACATCGACAAGCCCGTGTTTTAGGAACTGGAACAGTAATTGGAGGACAAATTGGAGTGAGAAGAAACTACAGACAAGGAGGTCAGGGGAGAAGCGAATGAAATACTTCCAGGGAAGATGATGAGGCCATGTATTTAGGAATATTCTGAGGTGATAGCTCTACAGATGTTTAAGTTTCACCATTAGGTGTGTAGTCATGGCCCCAGGCAACCATACAATGTGCTGTTCAAACAATAAGCACCTTTGTTAGACAAATAAAGGAAGAAAAAGCCCTCTCTAGAAATCTAAAATTTATCTCCAGAGTTGAGACAAGGCAAAGAAGCACAATTTAAACACCCTGATATAAAACCAAATTAAGACAATAAAAGGGAAAATGAACAAATAAAATAGAGTTGTATGTGTAAAGAACTGATAAGGATGTTTCTAGTGGCTAAGGCATTAAATTGACAAAAAAGAAAATCAAGCTTTTGTAAGGGAAAAGTCTCTTGGTACACAGTTTAGCTTTAACAAAAAAATAATAATAATACAGGTGCAAAAAATAATTTATAGCAGATTGAAAAGTATAAAAATCACTGGCCCTTGCCTGGAATTTCAGAGATATTCACTGTGTATATATAAAATATACAAACTAATTACCAAAAAAAAAAATCAATCTTCCTGTGAAAAAATATTAAACCTCTAATAAGTAAAGCTATCTTCTAGGTGATAATGACTAAATGAGTTTTATGGCACTGTAGCCTGAGGAAACTAGTCTGTGCACAGGCCAACAACCTCAACCAATCTACCTGCAACTGAAAGGTCAGAAAAGGTGAGAAAATAAGTTACAAAAAGTGACTTGCAATGCACCTGTGTTTCACCTTCTACCTTCTCTAAGCATAAGACACAGCCAGTTTTGCTACAATATAATGTGTATAGCAATATGTGTGTGTGTGTATTAATTCATCCTATATAATAAAAGGGTAATATGCAAATTGACCCTAATGACCAAACAACCAGGAACAACTGGTCGCTATGACATGCACTGACCACCAAGGGGCAGATGCTCAATGCAGGAGCCTCCCCCCGTGGTCAGTGTGCTTCCACAGGGGGAGCGTGGCTCAGCCAGAAGCCTGCTCACAGCTGGCCAGTGCAGTGGTCATGATGGGAGCCTCTCCTGCCTCCATGGCAGTGCTAGGGATGTCCAACTAATGGCTTAAAACTTCTACAAATCTCCAAAGTCACAAAAAAAAAAAATGCCAAGGCTGGCTCTAAAATCATTAGACATGCTGTTTTGCCTCCAATTTGGTGGCAATCAGGGCTCGGGTAATGTTTATGTGGCCTTTTAGTCCCAACAATATTTAAACTACAAAAGCTGAGATGCATGTGTTCAGGCATAACGCACTGCAACCCGAATCTGGAGAAAGCACTTTGATCATCCCGTTGATTGCACAGTGGTGAACTCATGCGCACTGACTTTTCAATCAACCTTTTTTTTGTTTTCTCTCAGTCAGCTCAGAAAGACAACCTCAGCTAAATAAACATCCCTGACAATTGACCTGTAATGCAATAAGTTGCTCATAAAGGAAAAAGAAAAAAAATGAGAAACATTTCTAAACTGCTGCTCAACTTTTATTTTGGTAATAGGAGACCTTTAGATTCACTGAGGATAATTGCAATTTGAATATACCAGTAGAATCATCATATAAAACCAAAATATAAAAGAGAGTTCAGAGTATCATTCATTCTTCATTAAAATAAAAGGACATTCAGAACAAATGAAAATAGCTTTTTAGAGGCAGCAAAAAGACAACATTCAGGTCACAGATACAGCCGTCTCTACCTCTGCCCTCCTCATACCAGGATAAAAAGTGGAAGAATGGGGCTGTCCCTCCCCAGGCTGAATGCTGCCCTGCAGCTGAAAAAGTGAGCCCACAGACCCAAAGGGCAGGCAGGGGCGGAACTCCACACGGAGTCAAGCTGGGCTGTGACCTGGGTCAACCAGTTCATGGCTGAGCCTCAATGTTCCCACCTATGAAAAATGGCTGAATATTGCTACTTAAGCCCACATTCCATTACTGGGACATGAGAAGCACATCTACAGCACATATATACAACGAAAATACTTATTTCATAATTTACTCTTATTTTTGAAGATTTTCTTTACTGTCTGAATTTCTTTTGCACTTAACTACATTGGAAATGGGTAACACAATGCAAGATCCATAAAATTAAAACGCCCCAACCTCTGGCTGGGTGGATCAGTTGGGTGGAGTGTCGTCTGGTACATCAAAAGGGTTGCGGGTTCAATTGCCTGTCAGGACACATACTTTTGGTTGCGGCTTTGATTCCTGGTCAGGGCATGTAAAGGAGGCAACCAATTGATGTTTCTCTCTCACATGGATGTTTTTCTCTCTCTTCCTCAAATCAATAAACATATCCTCAGGTGAGGATTTAAAACAAAACAAAACAAAACAAAAAAACTCTCTCTCAAAAGTCAATGAAATCTTTTATTTGTGAAGTTAATTCCTGATTATTGGATTCAACATGAATCAACAACGAAAGATGATGAAACTGCCTCCCCCTGAAATTAAACTGTTCCATTCCAGAGTGATGACCTCCTCCATGGCAAGGAAAAAGACACTGAAAGCATATTAAGAGTGCAGGCCAATACTGTCGGTGATGATAAGGAAGCTGTTTTGCTGATGGAAATTCTTATTCTATTTTTTTTACAATCTGATGATATGAATTAATAAATCTCTAAATGAGCTCTAGCCAGTTTGACCCAGTGGATAGAGCGTCAGCCTGTGGACTAAAGGGTTCCAGGTTCAATTCTGGTAAAGGGTTCGATTCCGGTAAAGAACTAGTACCTTGGTTACAGGCTTAATCCCCGGCCCTGGTCGGGACACATGTGGAAGCAACCAATCAATGTGAGACACATCAATGTTTCTCTGTGTCAGTCTCTCCCCCTCCCTTCACCCTCTCTAAAAGTCAATAAAAAAAAAAAAAAAAAATCCTTGGCCGAAACCGGTTTGGCTCAGTGGATAAGAGCGTCAGCCTGCGGACTGAAAGGTCCCAGGTTCGATTCCGGTTAAGGGCATGTACCTGGGTTGCGGGCACATCCCCAGTGGGAGATGTGCAGGAGGCGGCTGATCGATGTTTCTCTCCCATCGATGTTTCTAGCTCTCTCTCTCTCTCTCCCTTCCTCTCTGTAAAAAATCAATAAAATATATTAAAAAAAAATCCTTGGGTGAGAATTAACAACAAAAATCCTCTAATTGAGACAATAAAAACAGTCCTGGTGAACACTGACAAAGTTTTGAGCTGACCAGGAGAATGTGGTGGACCCTTTTTTAATTTTGGTAGATAGAGCTGGCTCTCTGTTTATGACAATAATATATAATCATAAATAGAGAGCCAGCTATATCTACCACCATATTTCTCTCTTTGCTATAGATGCTAGGAAGCTCAAGCCCATTTTTATGCATAGTCTTCATCCAGAGTTTTGTTACAATATTTCCCTGCTTTTCCTCTCTTGCTTGAGAGGATAGGGTTGGGAACTATAGACTATAAGCTGGGCAGGGAATTTTATATCTTTATTCCATATAATCTGTTTGACAGCTGTAAAATACAGCTGTCCAGATTCCCTTTCTACAAGTTTTTATTGTAAAATGCTATAAGCCTTTGTGAAAGTAAAGAGGATAGCTAAATAAATAATGTAAACCAGTAAGTAATTTCAACATCAAAATGTCATTTCATATAGTGCTTGAGCACTAAAAACTGGTAGAATTTTAGAACCATAAGGAAATCAATCATCTCTTCAGCCCCATCCTTTGACAAGCAAGTCCCAAAGAGGGGACCTAAATGGCCTGAGCAATAGAACTGGCCCTTGGTTATAGTTCTATCTTTTCTCTTCCTAAATAGAGTGGAATCATCTTTGGTAGCTCATTTTTACTTCCTGTGCAAGGATCCCACTGCCTATTAGTCTCAGGATCCATGAGCTCCCAAAGAAAGAGAGATTTAAACATGTTAATAAAATCAATTATACTAGAGAGCAACGCAACTATACAAATAACAAACATTCAAACTTTATGTGCAAAAGTTATTCTTACTCGTCTTCAATACAGTATATTTTAAATTAACTACTGCTATCATAATAAGATCTCATTTATATCCTTAAGGGAAAAAAAGGACTAATATAAGTTGATACCAATTACTTAAATTAAAATCTCTCTAGACTATACCCTAAGGGAATCAACAGGAAATGAACTATGTACAAAAATATTAACTAAAGTATTTATCTTATTTTTAAAACTGCAGTATGTTTTTTTAAAAAAGGAAAATGGGAATCATTGAAATGTCCATCAATGAGATTTAAATGATACATCATGCAAAGGAATTCTAAAAAGCAATTAAAAAATCATGATGCAGGCCTATATTTATTGACACTGATAAAGGATAATCCCATTTATCTAAGCAAACAGATATTGCTATCTGCTGTTAGGCTTATCAAAATACCTAGAAGGATATTCTAAATGTAACTGGAATCATCTCTCTATGGCAGAACCACCTTCTAGTCTACTTCCTATCCCCAGCACTGTAAGATTTTAAATAAATTTGTGCTATTTTAAGCCACCAAATTGGTAATAATTTGTAGCAACAGAAAATTAATACAAGTGCTAATACTGTCACATGATTTTAAAGTTAAATGTGAAAGATATGTTTTTCCATAGTACTAATTAATACTAATATACAGTGGGGCCCTGACTTACGAGTATCCCGACTAACGAGTTTTTTGAGATACGAGCCGTCTCTCGGCTAATTTTTTGCTTTGAGTTACGAGCTAAAATTCGGGTTATGAGCCAGCTTCAGATACCCCACCGCTAGTTGGCGCAGCGAATGTCACAGTGAACGCCACAACATCAGCCCAGCATCAGGTGTCTCACTCGTTCACTTTAAGATTTGACATACGAGTAATTTGAGTTAAGAGCTCCATCACAGAACAAACTGAACTCGTAAGTCAAGGCACAAATGT
>NW_006284346.1:2266993-2287517 GCF_000327345.1 Myotis davidii | reverse complement strand
GGGTTATGAGCCAGCTTCAGATACCCCACCGCTAGTTGGCGCAGCGAATGTCACAGTGAACGCCACAACATCAGCCCAGCATCAGGTGTCTCACTCATTCACTTTAATGATTTGACATACGAGTAATTTGAGTTAGGAGCTCCATCACGGAACGAATTAAACTCGTAAGTCACGGCTCCACTGTATTGTTGTCATATTCTGGATCCAGGAGTTAGGCTTTATCTTATTCAATATTATTTTACCTGGAAAGCGATGTGTGCACGTGCGCTCTCACACACACCCACACACAAACACACAACTTTCATCCATCATTCATTCATTTGAACAAATTCTTATCTTAAAAATGTCCATTCATTCCCAATATTCCTATCTCTTATATAATAAATTCAATGAAGTACATTTCTCTCCCCTCCCCAC
This sequence comes from Myotis davidii, assembly GCF_000327345.1. Taxonomy (NCBI): domain Eukaryota; kingdom Metazoa; phylum Chordata; class Mammalia; order Chiroptera; family Vespertilionidae; genus Myotis; species Myotis davidii. The sequence goes on along the minus strand of NW_006284346.1, from coordinate 2,287,100 downwards.
AACTCCCTATTATCATATCCCCAGTTCTTGTACTAAGTCTGACCAGAGAATAAATTCTGGACCCCAGATTCTCACTGGCTTAAAAAATAAGGCTATTGGAGGGATTAGAATGTACCTCTTGATGCAACCACAAGAGGGTAAACTATCCACAGAATAACGCTTGGTTTGAAAGGGAGCCAGAAACACAGTGGAGGTAATACTTAGATTCCTGTTGGAACCACGGCTCTGATGCACTCACACAGGTCCACCATGCAGATGGTCTTCCATGTACCGTCTCCGCCTTGGCTGCAGCCGACCACAGAATTCACAGTCAGAACTTGGAGCCACATACGCCTTCCCTTTCTCAATCTCCTCCTGAAAGAATGAGGCTGCATCTTTCAAACCTTATGCCCCCAAAGTATCAGGCTCCTGTTCCTTCCTGAACAATGATGTTCTGGCCACCTCCTAATCGTGGGGCTGGGTAGTAAGAAGCTAGGGAAATTCCTTGGCAAATAGAACGGGGAAACTGAGGCACATATATCAGGCTACTGTTCCTTCTTGAACAAACTGGCTAAGAAATTTAGGGCCAGATGCAGAAGATACCATCTGGGCCTCTGTTGTATTTCAGATCCAGGCCCAGAAAAGCAGCAAAAACCAGGCAGCCAATGCCAGGACCACCTCAATGACAGACGGCCCCCTGCCCTTACACTGACCAATCAGTAAAGACCACAACCCAGAAAGAGCACACCAGGACAACAGAAAACACGAGGATTCCCCTGAGGCGTCTCCTAAGATTCCAGCCTGCAAGAGAGAGATGAAACCCTCCGACAAAGGACCCAGCACTTGCTCTCCCTCTGGGGAGCACTCCTGTGTCATTCTCTTCCCCAACTTCTTCCCCCTTAGGCATGCATATTCTAAACTCTAAGGGTTCCCACGAGACTTGAGACTTGCAACCCGGGGAGCGATGGGCAGCAGCAGCTCACCCCCAGTTAACCCCTAAATCTCTCTCCAATGCCCCCCTTCTCTGACTTTCCAGGAAGCCAAAACCACGAAGCCTAGGCTCTCTGTTGCCTCTTCTAAGCCCCTCCTGTTTCACTGTCCCCAGCTTTAATAAGCATGCCCTCATCGTCACCTGGACTTGTGTTGTGAAATCTTTCCCGCACAAAGTCAAGAACCCACACACTATCAGCCAGCCCTAGGCAGACCCACTCAGGGCCAGGTCCCCAGTCTGGTAACAATAGTAGGAATTCTAAGTGCTTCCCAGATCCTGCGCCATCCCCTGTCTCCCTTCAGACAGGAACTTTCTGGCCCCTGTCCCTAGAGCAGTGGTTCTCAACCTTCCTAATGCCACAACCCTTTTATACAGTTCCTCATGCTGTGGTGACCCCCAACCATGAAATTATTTTCGTTGCTACTTCATAACTGTAATTTTGCTACTGCTATGAATCATAATGTAAATATCTGTATTTTCATTGTTACAAATTGAACGTAATTAAAGCATAGTGGTTAATCACAAAAACAATATGTAATTCTATATGTGTTTTCCGATGGTCTTAGGCGAACCCTGTGAAAGGGTTGTCCGACCCCCAAAGGGGTCGCGACCCACAGGTTGAGAACCGCTGCCCTAGAGCAAAGGAAAACAAATGGACAAATACAAGCAAAACGTAAATCTCCAGAGTGCATCCCATTACATGTAACTAAAATAATTATTTTGTTTTTTAAATATATTTTATTGGCTTTTTTACAGAGAGGAAGGGAGAGGGATAGAGAGCCAGAAACATCAACGAGAGAGAAACATCGGTCAGCTGCCTCCTGCACACTCCCCACTGGGGATGTGCCCACAACCAAGGTACATGCCCTTGACCGGAATCGAATCTGGGACCCTTGAGTCCGCAGACCGACACTCTATCCACTGAGCCAAACCGGTTAGGGCAAAATGATTATGTTTTTTAAACGACAATTCATATGCCCCCAATTACCTTATCTGTACTATTACCTCAAAGCAATTGTGTAATGTGTTACCTTTCTCTTTCTATAGAAGATTTATTTTTCACTGAGGCCACAGTCGTCTCCCAAATAAGGCAACGCTCTCCTGTCTTCACTCACCCTGTTTATGAAGAAGAGGTGTTTAATAGTTGAACCTTTAAATATGTCCTCATCTCTTTGTCCCATATTGTCCTTGGAAACCCACAACTTTCCGTAAATTTTCTTTAAAAGGGACACGCTTAATTTCCAAAATGTTAAAAGCATTCTACAAATGCACAATATATATGTCAGAGATTTGTTTATGTCACAAGTGAGGCAACCAGCAGGGACGGTAATCGGCTTCACACAGCACTGGAGAAGCAGGTTCGCTAGGCTAGGCTATTTAGCCTGTCAGAGAAAATCTGCTAGAATAGGCTTGCTAAGAGGAAAGAAAGGTTAATGTTCTCCAGAACAATACAACCCTAACCATTGGGGTTATCTATTCATTTGCATCTGTACCAGAAATCATTGGCTTCTCTCTGAGATAAAAATCTACAAGTTAACATGTAATTTCACAGAGTTGGGCCATATTCAATAGTCAATAACAAAACACAGCTACATTACCCTAGAAAATAAAATCATCTTTGGGTGAGATTGTTCATGCTCAGGTATGACACTGAGAATACATGCAGTGCTTTTGTTCTATTTTCAAGTTTTTGGTGATTTTCCTTACAATAATTAGGTGGGAAATCTCCTTGTACTCATATCACTCTTTACCCAGGATTCTTTCTTTCCAAATTAATGTTTTCAATTTCTGCATCTTTTGTTTGTCCTTATGTTAATGTGAACGCATTCACCTAATATTTTTAACATCTTTCATTTGCCAGGCTATGGTCTACATCTGAATAACAGTTTATACTTCATAAAATGCCTTCATAGCAAAAATCTCAAATTTCGTTAGTATTTAAGGAGATAAAAGGAAACTGAAGCAGAACTAAATAAATTTAAAAATTATTATTCAGTAACTAGATTTACATGAATATGAAATGACTACCTTTTACTTATTTAATCCTCACAAATACTTTGTAAGATAGATTTCTGTTACCAACTCGGAAACTGAGGCCAAAGAAACTAACTTCCTGTGACAAATAAGCAGAAAGGTTTCAATGCCTGTGTATTTTCCACTAGACTCCCTGTCTTAAACTATTATTCTTTTAACCATGAGAACTGAAGTTTTCCATTTAAAGTTTAGGTTTACCTCGTTTATAGTTTAAAAGCCAATCTGTGATTTAAAAACAAAAAACACTAAACAGATAGCTGAAAATCATTTGCTAAGTAATACTCTGTAACTGATAGTTCTTTAACATTATAATTAGGGTAAGATCCCCCCCAATTTAAATTATTGATACAAAAAACTGCTCTTTCCTGACATCTATTAAATGTGTACCTTTCTGTGAGATTACTGGCCCATTAAAACATTCCTTTAATCATTTAGATTTTAATTATTGTCAAATCTGAGCTAATTAATCTTCCTAGGTGTCTTCCTTGAAGTTTCAGTGTCTCAAAGTCCCTAGAAACAATTATATATAAACTAGTGTCCCGGTGCACGGATTTGTGCACAGCAAAAGGAAATTAATTAGAAGAAATATTTTAACAACACTATTTGCATCCTGCTCATGAAAAGAAAATAGTATTCTACCAAGTCTCCAATCTACCTACTCCAGGAATTCTGTGAGTATCAGATGATATGAGGCATGGAAAAATGCTTCACAAACATTTGGTTAAACTGTGAAATGTTTGCTCCTGGCTATAAGGCAAGTCGGGTTCCTGGGCTAAAGAAACTCCAAGGATGCTAGTCGCTAGGGAGAGGATGCTGGGCATTGCTATGTGATGTCATTACCTAGTGCCCACAGCCACTGTTTCCGGGCTGGGCTGTGGGTTGAATTTTGTGCCATGGGGTCTTGGCAGCATTGGCTGCGATGTGGTGGGGTGTCACTCTAGGGTGGTGGCAGGGCCTGTGTCCCACTTGGGGGAAGCTGAGTGTTGTTTTGTTGGTACCGTTTATTTTTAAATGGCCAGTGTGCGTTATGGCAGCTCCTGCTTTGAGCATCTGCCCCCTGATGGTCATTGTGCACGTTATAGCTACTGCTTGAATGGTTAAATGGTCGCTTAGGCTTTTATATAGAGAGATTTAAATAGTAGTTTTCAAAATTGGGAGATGTGGGGGTTTTCCATTGCAGGGCCACCCCAAGTCACCCCTCTGCACTGCGCTTGACACTCACAGGTTCTCTCTCACGATCCTGCTGTGACCTTGTGACCTTCCTCATTCCGCTCCCCCGTGTCACACTCCAGGGCCCCCTCCTCCAGGCAGTCCCCCGGGCTGTCCTCACGGCCAGGCAGCTCCCACAGTGTCGGGCCTGCTCCTGCCGTGTGCTGGCTGTGACGGGAATTCGGCTTTCCGGTGCCCCCTCCCCGGCCCCGTGCCCTCCAACTGTGGGGACTCACGCCCTCTTCTCTCACCGACTCCAGCTCAGTGCCACGGAGGCACCCAGATGATGTAGAATGCAGGTTTTATTATTGTCCAGGTGCGGCGAGACCAGCGTTTCAGGAAGGAAGTGGTTTGCGGTATTCACAGATTCGGGGTTGCGTGGGGAAACCTCTCTTCCTGGATTGCATTGACCACATGTGGGAGAGAGATAGAGACAGAGATAGAGAGGGAGAGACAGAGATAGAGAGGGAGAGTGTGTGTGTGTGAGACAGAGAGAAGAGAAGAGAAGAGAAGAGAAGAGAAGAGAAAAGAGAGAAAATACTGTGTATGAAGAGGTGTTTTCTCAGATTGAATAGGTATCTGCTGAAGAAAGAATTAGATTTCTCCAAACTCTGAGGATAATCTAAAAGTGTTTATGTTAACTATCAATATATTAGAGTGCATAAATTAATGATAAAAGGGTATGTGAACTCAGCATGAGAAGGTTGATGCTCCATCGTAATTTTGAGCCGGGAACTTACTTCATCCCTATTGACCTTACTTACCTCTATGTCAGCTGCAATTATTATGAGTGATACGCTAGATATGCATGAGAAAGCACTTAGGAAAATGTAAAGAGTAATACAATGTCAGGTGTTAATGCGCTAGGACGACATGCCAGCACAGCCTCCTTCGGGTCTTTGAACTCACCATGTTCTCTTGTGCGGGAGACCTGTCCGTGCTCTCCCCTACGCCTGGGACTCTGTTTCCTCACCACTTTTCTTTCTGTTCTCTAACTGCTACTGTCCTGGAAACTCCTGTTAAGAGAGGACTTCCCCTGGAAATTTTCCTTCATTCCCAACTCTGATTTTATCGCCAATATGCCCTCTTTTTTCCATCTGAATATTTATTTCTGTAGTTTATTACTTGCCCGCCCTACCACTAATATTGAGCTCTCTACTAGAAGGGATCACATCTATCTTACATCTCTACCACTTAAGGCAGTTCACAGCATATGGTAGGCACTGAATAAATATTTGTGGAATGAATGTTAATCTGGCAAGTGGCATATCTCCAGCTCACTACATGTAGACAAAGGGTATTGAACACCAAATATACTTCATAAGCAGTACAGATGATATTTAAATATGGTCCCTACTCAAAGGAACTGAAGTATTAAGATTTCTATATAAGAGACAATTGTAGAATAATGAAAGCATGCTTATAAGTAAGCAGAGAATATATTTAACAAGGACTGCTGCATGTAGATAAAAAAGGAAACATTTTTATAGGAAAAGGGATAGTTGGAGGCATTATTCTGTAATGGCCCTAAGTCATCAGTATTCAAAATTACAAACTCACACAGAACATGCCTAACATGGCAGGGAGGTCACTGCTGAAACAACAGGGCCAGGACAAGTCTGTGAAGGAGAGAATACTTAGTTCTCAGTCGCTTTTCACACTGTTTCCCATTTGTCACTATCTGTCCTCTGGTTTCACTATTTGGCCTTTCTTGCTGAGCTCTAAGGGATCCATTTGCAGCATGAAGTCTGTTTGTTGGATCATTATTTCTCTACAAGCAAATCTACTTGTGTATTCTCTGTGCTCACTACGTTGCAGTTCCAGACCCCTTCCAAGGAAGGTCCCTGATTCACCGGAACTCACTAGTTAACTCGATGTCATTAAATAGCTTTCAAACAAACGATTCTCACCATGGCAAGTGCTGAAAGAAAATGCATCGTGTATTGGGTTCAGGTTTACCGTTCATAGTCTGGGCAGAATAAACTTGAAAGAAAAAATATGACTTTAAAGCCATTCTTTCCTCCAAGGCTTCAGATAAAACAATCACTCTACTGTATTGTTTTATGTTGATATACATTCACACACACACGTAAACATGAATTTGGTTTGTGAATATATGCATATCATAAAAATACGTGCATATGTTAAATTATACACACACACCATGCAAATATAATACACTTTCTATTTGTGAGGATCATTCCTTGCCTGGGTAGCCCTCAGTGCACACCTGAGATGCCCTGGCTGCTCCATTGTATAACATCCTACAACACATGTAGACATCAGCTTAGAACATCATTCTTCAAGAGCGAATTATGCTGCCAAAGTAAAACAGTATGAAATGCAGTGTTAGAATACGTCCATCCAAAAACGCTGAAGGTTTTTTAAAAAGTTTATTTCCTAAGCACAGGTTTATCCGCTCTTCAGAAATATGGAGCACCCCAACTGGAGATTATCAGTGTGGGCCCAGGAGTCCCATAGCAGATACTTGCTCCTTTTCTTGATTCCTTCCCTTCTACCTACAGAACATCTCGAAGGACCTACGGAGAAGTAAACCTGTTAGGTCACCGTTTAAAACATTCTGTCCCTGGTTGAAGTAGTGTGGTACTTTGCAAATGTGCTTTATGATTTTTTAAAAACCACTGCTGCCAAAAATAGGGATTTGCAAAATAAAAAAATAGGGATTTGCAGAAACTCTCTAGTGCATCAGAATCTATGGGGAAGGGCCTCAGAATCAGTGTTTTGAATAAACATGAGGCGAGTATTTCTCAAAATACAAACTAACACACAAACGCGTCACCTGGGAAGCCTGTTAAAAATGGAGATTCTGCCTTGGCCAGTTTTCCTCAGTGGTTGGAGCATCACCCTGTGGACCAAAGGGTCACAGGTTCAATTCCTGGTCAAGGGCATGTACCAGGTTACAGGTTCATTCCCAAGCCCAGGACAGAGTGCATGTGGGAGGCAACCAATTGAGGTGTCTCTTTCACATGGATGTACTTCTCTCTCTCTCTCTCTCTCTCTCTCTCTTTCTCCCTCCCTCCCTCCTCCCACTCCCGCTGCCCCCCATTCCCTTCCACTCTCTCTAAAAACTCAATGGGAAAAATATCCTCGGGAGAGGATTAACCAAAATAAAATTCTGATTCTGATTCAGTAGATGTGAGGCCCCACCAGAAAGTCTGCATTTCTAGCAAGCTCCCAGGCACCCCAAGGCTACTGTTGAAAGGACTCTGCTTCCAGTGGCAAGGCCCTCACTGACTGTTACTATCAGACGTAATCGGGAAATAGTGGTCCAGTCATTAGTTCACCAAGCATCAGACATGAGCTTGCTTGAGTCATTTGGATTCAAAGCACAGGACTTGCTTCAAGAGAAAAAAGACTTAGCAGGAAGGAAGCTCTTAAATCACTGTGTTGCTGCTCCATACACCATGGCAGTCATGGTGGAGGTGAGAAAATCCGACCAGCATTTCTAACTCGGTCTTTGTAACTTAACTTCTATGGTCTATATAGCCTTGTAGTTTTCTTTGTTTGGTTGATTGTTGGGTCTTCTTGCTCTTTTTGTTTGTTTCTTAAAAGGGACCTTTATTTCTTAGATTCCTTCAATCCACATGTACTGGGCATCCACCATGTGGAAGGTTCTAGACTGAATGGTACTGGGAGTCAGAGCAATAAGAGGCAGAATCCTTTCCCTTCAAAATATACATATATATATGCAGCTTAATAGGAGAAACAACATATGAGCTGGAACACCTTAACTCAGGTAGGATGTGTATGACTGTAACAGAAATTCCAGTGCTACCGCTATGAGAATTCAGAGAAAAGAGATTTTTTTTTCTGATTTCAGGGTCAGGGAAGGACCCAAGATTTAAACCCAGGTGTGCCTGACTCATCATTACTTCATTGGAGAAGGCAACTGGGGCCAGACTGTCATAGCCGCAGGACAATGACCTTGTCCTCAGGTAACTGGGGTGCTGGCAACGGTTTTGCGGAAGCCTAGCCACCATGGCCCCAGAGGTGAGTTTAGAAAATGAACCTTAAGTTTCTCCTTGAGACTAACCGGCATGTCTTTTAAGGGCACTGTTGAATAAATTTAATTTCAGTATATTCACTTAATATTCATTCCCCTGCTTTCCAATCTTCATCTGCTGACATCATCCCTCCAAGAAGTGTAATTTTAATTATGTATTTTATAATCCTAAAACTGTTTAAAGTTAGTTCCGTTAGTCCTCCGTTTAGCTTGTGCTATGTGAGGATTGCAGTCACTTTGCATTGCTCTATTTAATTATGGTCATTGTTATTTTTGATTCTATAACAAAAGGCTATGAGAGAATAATATCAAATTATTTTTAGCATAATTCAAAATATGCCAAACAAATCTAATTTGTACAAAACATTTTGACTTCTAATTTTACTTTCATGAAAAGCCTTGAAAATAGGCTTTCTGTTCAGAAGCTATTACAGCAAGGGCAAATTATAAAACAATTTACTGGTTCTATGGCTTGGAGGAAAAAATGTCAGCTTTATTCTCTATTTTGCACCTAAATCTGCATGATTTTCTAAAAATGAATCATTAATAGTTTTATAAAAAACAGAATTGTATGGTTTGATACATGAAGCAACATATATTTATGGAAGAAAATATATGCAAAACTTTTATTGAAGAAAACATGTCATAACATCTTAGCAACATGATATTTTGACAATGGTTATTTATGGTTCGCCTGTGTACTGAGATAAGAGACAAGGCATACATTTTTAAAAACAATGCCCGCATTGCCTTTGCAAATTAATCATCTGTAGTGTTCCAAATCATAGACATATAATTATGTTTTATTTTGACAGTGTTAATTGTGGAATATGTCTATAACCATGTATTAATCAAGCAAAGTCACCTGTCAAAAAGAATAACAGTTTGAAGGCTAATCCCATCACATTCAAACCATCATATTTATGGTTTGGAAAAAAATGTCATTCATACTTTGGCTTTGGAGTTGAGACCTAGGACAACTTATTGTGATAGACACTTACCTTGCATGGCTTTCACATGCTTAAAAAAACCCACAAAACTATGGAAAGAACCATTGCCAAGGCTGTGGAGCATGACGGAGTGCAAATTCAGGCACAGAACACGCTGGCTAAGGTACTCAGAAATTCTTTCAATCATTCTCAGTAGATGCTCAATAAACATCGGTGGATGGAACAGCCCTATGAGGCTTTATACTGCAAACAGTCTGTTGAGGAAAAGCATGTAAGCCAGGTCCTCATTCTGCAGCATGGCTGTTACTGATTCTGGCCATCTCCTGGCCAAATACACGCCTCTCAACTTCTGAATGCAAGCAATGAGTGGCCTCTAGAGGTATTACCCACCACGCATACATGAAGACAGCCCTAGACTTCTCTATGAAAAAATGGAATTACTATAAAGACAGAAACCAACAAGGCGTTACCTTTTTAATCACCTCCGTAAAAAGGGTCCCAAAGTAAGAGTTTGGGAGAAATAGAAAATGATAGAGAAGGTACATTCATGGGTATAGGTAGTCCCACCCTATAGGCCTAAATATGGAATAAATTATTTTTTCTCAAAAACTCTCCCTTGGCAAAGGAGTTATTTTTAAAGTTTTTATGAAGTTATAATATTTGGTGAAACTTTCTCAGTTTCTTTGTTTTTATTAAAGGGCAAAACTGTCTGGGGAAGATACATTAACATAACACCAATCAATAGTAGTTTTAATGTCTGCAGAGGTCACATGACAGAATCAGTAAGAAGAGATTTAAAATTTAGCATGAATTTAGTAATTATTCCTAGAGATAAGACATCAACATTGCATCGATGAATATAATTGTAAATAAGCCTTTAAACAATCGTTTAAAAAGGTAGGCATTATAATAAGTAGCTACTTTGTGGAAACCACTGTATCCATCCACAGGAAGAATGAGAAAACAATAATGCTACTGTTATACATACGGATTCTTGTAGCATAGCATCATTATCTCAATTTAGGTAACAGTGAAAACTACATTCTTACTCTGTAAAAATGCTAGGTGAATAAAAAATGATAGCGATGATCTTTAAAATTGCTATAAAAATTTCATGTAAAAGTTTAAATTGTGTCTTGGACCTTCAGCACTTACTCACTTTGAGATTATCCTTTACCCTGATATAAATAAGGATTGAGAAATAATTTCCACTTGAAGCCAATCATTGTGGCTTAAAGCCATCCACCCTTACAAAAAGTCTATGGCTTTCCTCCACATTGCACGAGCTATAATGGTCTTGACTGCCTCAGCTTGCTTGTGCATTCAGTTCGCATGTCCTTCAGCTTCAGTAATTGTCAGAAAAATGAGGAAGGCTAGATTTCCATGTCGCCACTTGCTTTTTATGTGGAACTGCTCCAGGCGGCTGATTTGGCGGTAAGTCCTATGTACCACGGGTCTTCCAATAAAGCAGCCGTGGGCAAACTACGGCCCGCGGGCCGGATCCGGCCCGTTTGAAATGAATAAAACTTAAAAAAAAAAAAGACCGTACCCTTTTATGTAATGATGTTTACTTTGAATTTATATTAGTTCACACAAACACTCCATCCATGCTTTTGTTCCGGCCCTCCGGTCCAGTTTAAGAACCCATTGTGGCCCTCGAGTCAAAAAGTTTGCCCACCCCTGCAATAAAGGCATGTGCAGTCCCTGCGCAATATGTCCTGCGTCTGGAGTTACTCTTTTCAGATTTGGTTCTCCTTTGTTTTAGAAAGTAACACTGAGTTACACACAGAAAAATAACAGGGAGAACACTGTATGGAGTAATGTACTAGGTCTTTTTGGAGCCAGAGTTCTTGAATTGCATGGGGAAATTATATTGAACTTCAGGTTCTCTTCCAACTCTAAAATTTATGATACTTTCTCCTTTTACTTTCTTAAATAATGAAAAACGAATGCAGCAATACATGAAGCTGCTTGTTCACATTTCAATACTTTGGCGTGTGTGTGTGTGTGTGTGTGTGTGTGTGTTTTAATCTTTATTGTTGAAAGTATTACAGGGTTCCCTCATTGACCCCCTCTCTACCCTGCCCTCACCCTACCCCCCTGCCTTCATCACACCATTGCCTATGTCCATGGGTTATGCATATATGCATATAAGTTTAGTTACTTTCTTTACACTCTCTCACCCCCTTTCCCTCTGAGATTCATCAGCCTTCATAGTAGGAAAGCCTCCTGATACCTTCTCCCCTAGCAATCTTCAAGACTCAAGACAGGCACCCCTCCAACTACACCCAGCTCCAGGTAGGTGGTGCCTCCTCTCTGCTGTCATGGCCATGTGTGCACACATGTGTAACTCTTCATTTTCTTGGCCACAGGTTAGCATTTTTTTCTTATAAACCTTTTTATACTCATACCCTAGTTCAGTGATGGCGAACCTGTGACACGCGAACTCATTTTTTTGGTTGATTTTTCTTTGTTAAATGGCATTTAAATATATAAAGTAAATATCAAAAATATAAGTCTTTGTTTTACTATGGTTGCAAATATCAAAAAATTTCTCTATGTGACACGGCACCAGAGTTAAGTTAGGGCTTTTCAAAATGCTGACACGCCGAGCTCAAAAGGTTCGCCATCACTGCCCTAGTTGGTTGCTCAATAAATGAATTTCAAGAAAGCCTTAGAAATATGGACATCTAGTACAAAATAGAGGCCAGAATCTCGCATCCAGCAGTTAAAAATCCATATTGGTCTCTATTCTGACTGGCCTCCACTTTTTAGTAGTATTTATGGGACCTACCAAAAATGAAATTACCCAGCATGTCTGATCCAACAGAGTGTCTTTGAAGGTCGTTGTGGAGGAAAATAAGGCCATGTTCTATTTGTACCATTTCAAATTCAAAATTTATTCAATAAACCAATTTCAACACTTGTTATTGTGGTTGTGATGGTGGTAGTGGTTGATCTCCCTATTGTTCCAGACATTGCGAATAGTAATAGGAGTCATATCTGTTTCTAGCTCTACCTTTTTCTACTTTTTCACATTCTTAAAGGCAGAAAGTGATTTTTTTTAAAATATATTTTATTGATATTTTACAGAGAGGAAGGGAGAGAGATAGAGAGTTAGAAACATCGATGAGAGAGAAACATCGATCAGCTGCCTCCTGCACATCTCCTACTGGGGATGTGCCCGCAACCCAGGTACATGCCCTTGACCGGAATCGAACCTGGGGCCTTTCAGTTCGCAGGCCGATGCTCTATCCACTGAGCCAAACCGGTTTCGGCCAGAAAGTGATTTTGATTTGTAACCTTATAACCAAGTAAGAGACCAACTTAAGTATCCAGTTTTCAAATTTCCATCTACATGTCTCATGAAATGAGAGAGTATAAATGAATTTTCCCCCTATTGCATCCTTAGCTTTTCAAAGAAGGATTCATTCACTAATGCATGCATGCATTCACAAACATTTATTGTTTGCCTACTATGTGCCAGGAAGTATGTTAGACACTTGAGTTAAATTGTAAACCAAATAAATGTGATCAGTGACTCCATGAAATGTGACCAATGACCCCATGAACCCGACAGCCTATTAGAAAGTACAGAAAGTACCTGGTCACCTACATTATATAGTGGAAACTGATACGAGCAGGGTCTATAGGAGCACCAAAGAGAGGCCCTTAATGCACACTGTAGTATTAGGTTTAGCGGAGGAAACATTAACATAAAATATGTATTACCAGGCCATTTACAGCAAAAGTTTGCCAGCCTTTGAGCTAGATGGGGGGGTGGGGGAGTTAATCTTTTAATATTAGTTAGCGATATATGCCCCCGAAAGAGATGGGAGTAACTTTCACTTGTTTGCATTCATAGACACACTAGAACTGATTTGGGGGAGCTTGTTCTATACCAAGCACTGTGCTAAGCATTGGAAGATCAGAGGGGCAAGTGACAGTGCCCATTTTTAAATTTCCCGCTCTCTGTAAAAGAGGACAAACAGGTAAACAAGTAGCTGTTCTTATGTTCCAAAAGCTCTACAGTATTGTTGTGGAATGCAATGACATATAACGGAAAGGCTCAATCTCAGTGGTATTAAAAACTGCTGCAGAGAAGAAGACATGCTTGAAGAGCCTTGAAAAGTCGTAGAGAACACTCACTTACTATATGGTCAGGAATTTAGACTTTCACCCTGAAATGAAATGTTTTCGAAAATGTGGGAAATCCCTTGGGCTACTAGATAAAGATGAGACTTCTGGGCCTGACCCTAGAAATAATAATCAGAATATCTGTGGCACAGACTGGGACCTTTATTATTATTTTTTTAATCTTTATTGTTGAAAGTATGACATATGTCCCCAGGATCTTTAAACAATAGTGATTTTCTGAAATTTGAGAACCCTATATTTAGTAACAAGGTGACATCAAAGGGTTTTGAAGACGGTTATAGTAATACTAGAGGCCCGGTGCACTGATTCATGCACTGGTGGGGTCCCTCAGCATGGCCTCTGGGGATTGGGCCAGATCCGAGGGGTCCCGGATTGTGAGAGGGCTGTTCTCAGGTGACGCAGCTCAGAATCAGGCTCCCTCCTCTCTTGTTCTGGGTGTGTCACCTGAGAACCACAGCTGCCAAGTGACAGCAGCTCGGCAGCTCCTGGGTTGAGTGTCTGCCCCCTGGTGGTCAGTGCACATCATAGATACCAGTCAGAAGGTCGGACAATCGCTTAGGCTTTCATATATATATATATAGATGAACTCATTCTTAATCCTCACTTGGCTTCTGCTAAGTCAACTATTCTACTCAACTGGTCTCATCTTGGCTGTTCTTAACTTCCCCATTCTGGATTCCAAAAGCACCAACTTGGTCACTGTGACCTTCAGTAGGGAGCTATGTCTTCCTCCAGACCATCTGATCTTCCACTGTCTTGGTCTCAGTTCCTAGGGATCTTCTTGCCAAGTGCACATTGACTCCTTGGCTCGATACCCAAACCTATTTCTTTCCCCACAAAAGGCCCATAATCCTCTTGACAGTTCTGTTTTCAGCAGATACTTCCTGCATTGCCTATAAAATGACTCCTCTGGTGATTTTACATAGTCATGCATAAGAAGAGATAAACAAAAATGCTTTATATGGCAACATGAGGTGAGAGATATTTGACAGTAACACAAGAATGATCAGAAAATGACTTCTAGTGGGGAACTGGGAGGCAGAGAGAAGCCCTTTCATAATCGTGTCGGACTAAAAAGTATTTTTCCATCAAAGCAAAAAACCACTGTTATTTAACGCAGATAGATTTCAGAGATGCAAGCATTGAGAACAAAGAGAGCCAGCAAGCTATGATAAAAGCCTAGCAGAGAAAAGTGCTCAGAGAAACAGAAAACAACCATTAGAAAAGCAAATTTCCTTAAGTTCCAGAAGTGAATTGACACTTACAGTACATATTAATCAGAGGAGAAAGCTATGCACATACAATTGATGAAGCTGTTATATATCATTGACATGAATTTCAAACACCACTGACAAAGCACTGAAATGTCTCTACAATTAGGATGAGGAAGGAAACCATTCAAACACGGACATTGTGGGACTTGGAACAGATGGGACTTGTAAGAGACTCACTGAATGACTAAAAACCAGAACAAGAGAAAAACAGCAGCAGGGCGAAGATATTCCCCTAAGGTTTTCGTGAGTTCTTTTAATGAAAATGTGCTAATATTTTAACATCAGAACCATACTATTTGTTGGGAGAGTTTATTATATATAATTTATAGTTATGCTTTCTTGAACTTTACCTTATACATCTCACATAAAATTTTAGTTATTCAAAGTCCTCTTATTGTCTTTAGAAAGTCTTGATTCAAATGTTCATGATGTATTTCAGAATAGTATTGACTTAACTAGCAAAAGCAATAAGATTCACTCATTGCGGATAGAAGGCCAGATAGACAGTCTCCATTAGAGAATGCCTTCCTGAGGTCTAAACTCTCTCAGGCCATACAGTCACCCTCATATAGCCCTAAATTCAGCTCAACTGCAGACACAGCAAAATCAAGCTCATTGGCTTGAATTTACACACACAAAGACTCTCATCACCTCAATATATGTGTATGAGGCATTAACTCTGGGGGCACATTTAGATTGTGCTACCCATTCTTTCTGGGAAGCCAGAACCTCTAAGAATCTGGTCCAATTGAATCTGGTACAGGAGAGCTGGGGCTCCTTCCAGGGGCTCCATGAGGCTGTAATACATCCTGGCTCTCATCTCTGAAGGAGACTGAGCTAGACAGAGGTATTCAAGAAGTATTCCTCAAATATTAGCACACATCAAAATTGCCTAGATGGCTTGATAAGACATAAATTGCTGGGCTTCACTTCAGAGTGTTTGTTTCAGCGAGTCTAAGGTGAAGCATAACATTTCACATCTATTACAAGCTCTCAGGTGATACTGATACCGCTTATCCAAATAACTCACGTGCAGAATTACTGTTAGGAGTGAGATGACAGTGGCTGGGACCATGGGGCAAGATGGGGTGGAACTGAGTAAATGTGGGGAGACACGTCACTCAGATCCAGTACAGACATGCTTCATTCATTCATAGATAACTTCCATTTAATTTCACTAGAATATCCAGAGGTGCGCTATAAAGTGTGATTTAATAAGAGCTAATGAGCCCTAACTAGTTTGGCTCAGTGGATAGAGCGTCAGCTTGTGGACTTAAGGATCCCAGGTTTGATTCCAGTCAAGGGCATGTATCTTAGTTGCGGGCACATCCCCAGTAGGGGGCATACAGGAGGCAGTTGATCAATGTTTCTCTCTCATCGATGTTTCTAACTCTCTATCCCTCTCCCTTCCTTTCTGTAAAAAAATCAATAAAATATATTTTTTCTAAAAAAGCTAATGAGACTACCCTTTCTTCCAAGACACATTTATTGAGTGCCAACTGTGTAGCAGATGCTGGGCTAGGCACGAGGCATTCAGAAGTGAAACAAGATCCTTGCTCTTGTAAAGAGCATTCTATTTTGAGATGGTTAAAACAATGATTCTTCCATCCCCATAAATCATGTTTCCTCTGGCTTCTGATTTAGTGGCTTATTCATTTCTGAGGAAGTTAGATGCCACCTAGAATAAAGAAGTCATTGTTCAGCTTTAAACTTCAAAAAATATTTTCTTGACTCGATAGTATGATAATAGTCTTGGCAGCCCAGACTAGTTTAGAGACTAAATGCTCTGCTAAATGTCAAAGCCTTACTTTCACATATCAAGAGTGAAGTTTGGAAGTATGAACACATAGTTTGAGTCTAAAAAAAAAAAAGTGTTCACCAATGGATCAGATAAGTTAGAGGGTGGAATATGATGACAGACGCATGTAAAGCAACATGACAGTAATTAGAAGCGCCACTATCAGCTATGTGATTGGTATGGATAGCCTGGCATATAGTAGGTATCAAAATATTTTAAATAAATTACTAGTAGGTAGAAGTAGAATATGAAATTATTACCTGAGTTATAGGATGGAAACACTTGGAACATTATAGACTACATGGAAGATCATGAAAAATTTGAAAGGGAAATAACAGTAACTATTAGCCATTTCAGCCACACTCCCTCGTTTTCTACAGGGGGGTGTGCTTGGTGCAAAGTATGAGATCCTTCTGATGGTAGAAGGCAGGTACCAGCTGTATTTCCTCAATAAATTTAGTGCTGAATCTTGTGTAGGAATCCAGCATCTTCTGGTAACCTCTTCTGGTTCCAACTCTGCATTCCTGGAGCCGCCAATGGGGCAGAGTCTCCGTGTCTGCCTCAAGCAGAGCAGTGGAAGAATATGATGAATCTCCACGGACAATAGCAATAGGATTCCAAAGACCATTGGATTATGACCATTGGCACCTTGACAAACATCCCCCTGCTTTCAACACTGGCCGCCAGCATTTCTGTTTTTAATGACTCCAGGAGTTTCAGGGAAGTACAAAAAAGATGGAAACCACGGTTTCAGGACTATGGTTTTTTCTACCCAGCACTCCTTCCTCTCATCTCCTCTCATGTTATCTGATAAAGCCACAGAAAAAGAAGGCCGTAAATAACTCCGTCGTGTTATCTTGTTATAATGAAAAACGTTTCCCAGGTTGTTGACACAATGGTAGCCCGGAGCTCAGACAGAGTGGTCAATCTGGGATTTGAGTTGACATCTTCTTGATTTCAAAATCTTATATTCCTCATGTGTGCCATGCTTTCTTCCACAATGTATGTGAAAATTCACATAGATCCTACCTAGCACCAATCATATTAGCCAGGTATGAGAAGAACCTGTGGGCTTCTATTTTTAAAGCCTTCTTCATATTTTTTTTTGTTCTTTGCCAAAAGTTGTTTAAATTAAGTCTGAGATAAATGATTCCAAGGAAATAAAACTTTGTAATTAAAGGAACTGATTTTGAATCATAGATCCTCCATGCAAGAGCGTTCATGTTGTCTTAGAACATTGAGGAATCGAGCACCCTGTCCAGCTTAGTCCTTCAAGTAGAATTGACTTTGTGTTAAGGAAGCAATTACAGCTGAGCCTCTGATAAGCAGCTGGGAAAAGGCTGAAGTCAAGGATAAGCAGCCAAAAGCTACAGAAAGTGGCCAAGAACGATGCTGTTCACAGAGGGAAGTCAGTGTTCGGATAAGTATCCTTGAAAACTGTGGCAGGGTCAAAAGGACCACAGACTGTAATTCAACAGTCCAGGTTCTATTCCAGACTCTGGCACCCATTCCTAGGGTGACTCATGCAGGACAGTGCAACTTCTCCAGCCTCAAGTTCCACAACTGTGAAATGAGGGGATTGAATTGTACAGCCCTTGAAGCTTTATCAAGCTTCATCATGCTCTGAGAATCCATATAACCTGTGTGGTTAGTGTGCCATCTTTAATCTAGTGCTTTCTCAGAAACTTATAGCACCCCAAGTATCACTAATTAGAGACTTAATTAATAGCACTCATTTTGACTAGAATTACATTTTGATAAAAACAAATACATTGTTGATTTTTTTGCTAGTCTCAATTATCCAAAGCTAAGAAACTGAGAGATAACTCCTTGTCTCTACCATCTGGGTTTTCTGGAAAAAGTGCCAATTTTATGTACTATGTTGAGTTGTCCATTCCCACCGCAAATTGAAATTTCCAGCATTTTGTCATCCAAAACATGCCTCCCTGAGTACTATTTACTATCCAAAGTGGCACAACATCGTTGTCAGAGACGCTCTTAGCTTTTTGCCTTGGAAAATGTTGGTCATCGTGCCTGATATGCAGTGGTTCTGAGTAGACCATTTCTAAGGTCCACACGCCTCTCCGTGCTCTGCAAGAAAGAGAGGTGCACGTACACTGACAAAAGCGTATCATAAGTCTAAGCTCCTCTGAGTATCCCCTCAAACCAACACTGGTTTATAGTGGCTTGAGTGATGGCCACCCCAAAAGATAAGTCCACCAAGTCTGAAAACTTGTGGATTTGACCTTATGGGGAAAAGAGGGGGGTCTTTGAGATGTAGTCAGGATTTGGAGACCATCTTGGATTATCCAGACAGGTCCTAAATCCAATAACAATTATCATTAGACTGAACCATTGTTAGTATTCAGAGTGCTTGCTGTCAGAGGAGAGAATATGAATTTGGTTCTGAGCTTCTCGAGTTGATTTTGCTCTTTTTAGCATTGATCTTCAGCACTAAAGAGAGTGTTTGGTAAAATAAATAAATAAATAAGTAATTGTATGAATGAGTGGGGCACAATCTGTTCAGCTACTGGTTCACAGTTTGACTTTTGAACTATTCCAGGGTTTTTGTTTGCTCTTTTTGTTTTGTTTTGGTACAGAAATGCCTTCATATAAATATTTTCCTTTTGTAGTTCTTTGGGACACATTTCAATAAGCAATGGTATCACCTAGGCCAGTGGTCGGCAAACTCATTAGTCAACAGAGCCAAATATCAACAGTACAACGATTGAAATTTCTTTTGAGAGCCAAATTGTTTAAACTTAAACTATATAGGTAGGTACATTGTTCTTAACCTACTTAGGGTACTCCTAAGCTGGTCTTTGCTAAAAACGTCCTCAATCTGATTGAGGTACGTTCGCTGAGGTCAACCTCTTCCCTTCCAACTCTCCCATCCACACTCGTCTTGTATACTTGCTTCGTCTATCTCCTTTCGTTCATCCTCTCTATATGTCCACCCCCCACTTCTTCTAACGCCACTTCTTCAAAATAGACTTGCCCAGGCCGAAAACTGACTTCTGCGCATGGGCCACGAAGTTTCAATTGCACTGTACATGCACGCCTGCTTGTGGTATTTTGTGGAAGAGCCACACTCAAGGGGCCAAAGAGCTGCATGTGGCTCGTGAGCCACGGTTTGCTGACCACGGACCTAGATAAATGGTGTCATCCTCATGATTCTTATCTCATGTTGCCAAATTTCTATGTACAGCCCCGGGTCCATTTACAGCTCCTGTGGCAATACATGATTCTACCCATTTTCTTTGTCAGCAGTGGGATGATTTTTATCGTTATGCTAATTCAAAAGATGCACTGTGGTGATGATAATCAAGTTTGGGCATGTAATTTCTAAGTAGACTTCTGAGACAATTGGGACACATTGTTTGGCCTCAGAATTGTTCTGGCACATTTAGGGCATTTTGTTGGTAGATTTTGTTGCTTTATAGCCATTTGAAACTTAAATTCCTTTTATTGCTAATAAGCCCAGACATTTATCAAGATGTCCATATATTCATACAAAGCTTATGGACATTGGACAGAAAGAGACACATTAAACACACTAAAAGTGGGAGCATGAGACAAAGTAGGTGTATGCTTCCTAAGGCTGCCACAGCAAATTACCAGAAACTAGTGGCTTATAACAACAGAAATTTTTTCTCTCATAGTTTTATACGCAAAAAGTCTGAAATCAAG
>NW_006284346.1:2263372-2266799 GCF_000327345.1 Myotis davidii | reverse complement strand
CAAGCTTTCCTCCCCACCCCCCCGCCCCCCCCCCAGCATACTGACTAACATACACTATTAGCCACAATTGTACTCTGATCTTTACCTGTGTTTCTTTAGCTAACATTTAAGCCTTTTACTTTAAAACTGAAAGTTCAATTTGCTAGCTCATTTATCACCTTTTTTTCTTACTTGATGAAAAGCAATTCTACTAAATGCTCGCAGATACCTCTGGGAGGGCCGATCATGCCTATCTCGACTCTACAGCCAGACTTTCCCAAAGATAACCTAAATTTATGCTACAACCAATCAATGTACTGAAATCAGTGCTTCAGATGTAAGCCCAACTTTCCAACTGCTGCTTCTCAGAGACCATGGGTTTTCTTGCTGGTAGATAAACTGAGATGATGTCAATGATCCCAATTCCCAAGTTGGGCACATTTCACAACTTCTCACTTTTTGGCAAAGTTAATGCTAAACGGTGCCACAGAAATAATTTTTATTCACTCATCTAAAGGGCAATAGGATATCTTCAAATTAACAGAATAAAAAATAATAATAAAACAAGAGAGGCAGGACTTCCAGAATGGCATAACAAGGAGCTCAGTGGAGACAAGCCCCAGCAAAAGAAAAATATAGCTGATGAAATTATTTTTAAATCAGTCTGAAGTCTGTAACTTGTCCTGAGAGACTAAAGGATAACAGTCTTCCTTGGTATCCTTGATTCCTATAGAGCAGAGCAACTTTTGTGGTGTAAGTAGGGCATCCCTTCAGTTTCATGTGTGAGAAAGCAGAGACGGAAAGGTGTATCAGCCAGGGTTCAACGAGAGGAGCAGAAGCAGCAAGAGAGGTTTAATAAGGAGTTGATTGCAAAGAATTGTCTTACATGATCAAGAGGGCTGGCGAGGTAAGTCCAAACTCCTCAGGGCATCAGGAGGCAGCCTAAAACTCTCAGGCACAATCTGAAACTGCAGAATTTCTTCTTCCCTGGGGAAGCCTCAGCTTTGCTAATAAAGCCTTTATACTGATTGAATCAGGTGCACCCAGATTATCGAAGATATTCTTCTTAAAGTCAACTGATTATGGACTTAACATCTAAAAATGTATTTACAACAACATCTAGATTAGTGTTTAAGTAACTGGGCACAGTAGGGTAGCCAAGGGGACACATCAAAAGACCATCACAGAAGACTGGCAGGACAGGGCATCTCTGCTGACAGACTCGCCAAATATTATCCACAAGGTGGGAGAGATAATTAACCAAAAAAACAATGATGGGGAGATACCGGGGCGAGTCACTGGATTCTGGGCAGCCACAAACAAATGCCCTACAGAGGCTGGAAAGGAGACTGCACAGAGTGAGTGGGCAGTCTTTGATGGCAAGGGGGCTCTTCCACCAGCCTGAATCTGCCTCTCAAATCCCCTCCTGTCATGTGCCCATCCAAATGAGCCACCCAATCTGTGAGACACCACAACTTTCCTTGTTATCCTTAATCCCTATTTGCAGAGCAACTTTCACGTGGTAAGTATTTTAGGATCATCAGGTACACGATGAGTTTAGTTGTGAACATTATGTTCAAAGCATAGGTGCCTATGGGAACCCTCCAATTATAACACATTGGAACAGTGGTTCTCAACCTTCTGGCCCTTTAAATACAGTTCCTCATGTTGTGACCCAACCATAAAATTATTTTCGTTGCTACTTCATAACTGTAATGTTGCTACTGTTATGAATCGTAATGTAAATACCTGATAAGCAGGATGGTCTTAGGCGACCCCTGTGAAAGGGTCGTTCGACCGCCAAAGGGGTCGCAACCCACAGGTTGAGAACCGCTGCATTGGAAGGTAATGTTTCAGCCTATGATCAGGTGCTAACTTAGGTTGGAGAATTACTGAGGTGCATAAATCTTTCTCTTAACGACATACCCACAGGGACTGAGAGGAATTAACCACAGTCAAGGATGTCTAAATTTCTTAGGATTTCTGAAAATGCTGAGGATAAAGTTGAGCTGGAGCCTCATCTTTGTCTTTTCCAGCACCTGAACTGGTATTTTTTTCCCTCTCCTACCATTCATTTTGTAGGTCTGGATGAACTCTCCCTTTCTTGGTTGCTTATCATCTTTCCCACTCTCATTTCTTCTATAAACACCATTTCTGCTGCATCTTCAAAAGCTTATCTCCTCCCCACAGCTGTCTGTTCAAAGTTGAGAGCCTGACACTGATTTAAACAGCTTGAATTGCTCTGAAATAAATTCCTCAGGGCAGAGACCAATTTCTTACACATTATCAATAGCTGAATACAGTGTTGGTGCTTCATAAACACCGTATGAATATAGAGAAAAAATTTCTAAAAACAGGGTAGTAATTTTTGTATATTATACAATTAAAATATTATGCTTTGGGTTGAACTCTAAAGACCCTCACAGCATTGATCAGAAGGTGGGTGCTCTGTTCTATTGTATAGGAATTAGAGCTTTACGAATGGAGAGTTGCAGATCCATTCAACATGGTGTGTATGACCAGGAAAACTGACCTCTTATCCCAATATGCCTCTGGTAGAGAATACTAATTGTCCACAATCATTCCTTGCCCTGATGGCCTCCCTGTGAGTTGAACAGACTTCCCAGCTCTGCTGACTTTGAGTTTACCCACGTGGTTTGATTTGGCTAATGGAATGTAAGTGGGCATGGCATGACCAGGGGTCTTAGGTGTGTTTGCATGTTTTGCTTTAGCTTCTAGAGCTCCTCAATTTCACTCTACGTTCAGAATGGAAGTCTATGGTTCCAGAAAGAGGAGACATGTGAACATACCAGAACCCCGCCCCCCCACCCCCCGCCAGCCTGAAGCCTAGTAGTCCAGCTGACCCCAAATGATCCAAGCTAACCCCACCAAAGCCACAGCTAACTTACAGAGAACAGGAAATAAATGTTTATTATAAACCACTGATATTTTACATAGTATAGTTCAAATCAGTAACACAGTAGGAAATTTTTTGAAAATATTAAAGAGGAGTCTGGTCCTAGTTATAGTTTTCTGGGGACTCCCAGACCAATCTCATTCCTGAAATGAAATCTCAAAATTTCAAGCCACTCCATGTGATGAGTTTGACATCCTTCTTTCAAGATTTTTTTTGCAATAAAACACCTTGGACCAATGCTCAAGTAGTACATGACCATTAGTTTGCACACAGATATAAATGAGTACCCTTGGAGGAAATATAATTATTAGTAGTGATAGCTTCTCTCCCGGTAGCCCCACTCCCCACAATGAATCACCCTTCCCAGTATTTATGCACTTATGTAGCCCCTTTCCACACTGAATATGAGCTGGTCCTATGAAACCAAAAGAATGCAGCACATGTGACACTTTGTGATTTCTGAAACTCTTTGGTCTGTTAGCACACTGACTCTTGAGTCCGGAGCTGCCATGCAAGCAGTCTGACTATCCT
>NW_006284346.1:2261602-2263309 GCF_000327345.1 Myotis davidii | reverse complement strand
CACCCCCTCCCCAAGCCACCAGACAAGTGAAACCGAACCAGTGGAGACTTCTTGGACTATCCAAGTCCATCCAGCCAGCAGTTGTAAACGATTAAGTGGTACCAGGTGCTGTCACACCCAGCTAAGCCCTGCCCAATTTTTTTTTTAAATATACGTTTTTGTTGATTTTTAGAGAGACAGGAAGGGAGAAAGATAAAGAGATAGAAACATCGATGAGAGAAACATCATCAATTGGCTGCCTCCTGCACACCCTCTATTGGGGATTGAGCCTGCAATCCCGGGCATGTGCCCTATCCCGGATCAAACTAGTGACTTCTTGGTTCATGGGTTGATGCTCAGCCACTGACCCACACAGGTGGGGTCCAAATTCTTGATTGACCTTGTGAGAATAAAATGTTTTTTGTTTCAAACACTAGGTTTGGGGTAGTTTGTTACACATCAATAGATACCCAGAACATCCCCTTACATGATTTACCAAAGTGACAGAACTGGCAAAAATAACAAACGATGAAATTTACTAGATGTTGTTATATGTATGCTATGCACCATGTGAAATTATTTAATTTCTTCCTCATATTAAAATGAGTACCTATGAAATGAATAACATCGTTGTTGTTGTGCATAGGTGAGAAAGTTTAGACACAGCAATATGAATTAAGTTGCCCAAGCTCAGATAGGTGGTAAAGCAGTGGAGCCAAGGTCTTATCTAGGAAGTATCGCAGCCCCGACCTCTAACCACACTAATGAGAAGTTGGGGAAACGGATGGCTTCAGCTTTCCTAGGGCTGTGTTCATTTCACTCAGCCAGGCCACAGCATCAGGCAGCCAGCTTACAAGCCTTTTGATAAATGTTACAACATTGGCATTTGTGCAAAGAAACAGGCAGGAGATTAAATTACACCTGTTAAAAGAAAGGCCGGTTTAGACCATTTGAAAATCTGGCCCACTAAGTCTTTGTGGTGTTGGAAGGTCAAACAAATTTATGCAAAATAAAATGCTGTTGCCAGCTGGCCAAAAATTGTTTATGTTCCTAACAATGGCCAACCAGTAGGGAAAAGTTTTTCTAGTCATTTATAAGCAATGTAAATCTAAGAGGAGTACGGGTACTGTCAGGTATTTTCAGGTAATAAGGAAATGCTGGGTTTTCTATGGACTGTGGCTAATTTCAGGAGATCTTACTGTTGTCAGCAAACAGCTAGGAAAGGGAGGCTGAACCAGGGTCCATCCATTTTTGCCACTGAGCAACCTCAAATCAGTGGGACAGGCCACTGCTTGAAAGGAAAGAGAGAAAAATAACAGACCAATCAAAAGCATGGTTAAGAATGTCTTCAGTGATATCAGCATACCAAGTTGAGGAACAGTCTTCAAAATTACTAGCCCATCCTCCTCAAAAGTGTTAAGGTTATAAAGTCAAAGACTGAAAAGCTCTCCCAGATTAAAGGAGAACAAAAAGACGTGACAACCAAGTGCAACAGGGTATCTGAAATGGAAATTACAATTCCCCTTTTGCTTAAAAAGACATTAGTACAATTGGTGGTTATCTAATACGGTAGATAAGATAATAATATTTCATCAATTGTAATTTCCTGGTTTTGACTGTGATTTTCATGTACTGTGATTGCTTTTACGAAGCACATACTGAAGTGTTTAGGAGTAAAAGGACATGATGTCTGCAACTTTCTCTCAAATGATTCAGGAGAAACAGATG
>NW_006284346.1:2244872-2260698 GCF_000327345.1 Myotis davidii | reverse complement strand
CCAGCTCTGACCAACATCTCCACCAACCTCTCTTTTAATTAAACCAAAAAATGTTTGCACAGAAATTGTTTTTTTTTAACTCCAGAAAGTTGACTCTCATATTGTCTTGAATGCTCATTATGTTTTTCAAGTTCGCATTTGGCTCCTCTAGTTCCTATTTCACTGGATTTGGATTTTGGTTTATTCTGACTGACCTTCATATTTCTAGCTCAGTGATGGCGAACCTTTTGAGCTCGGCGTGTCAGCATTTTGAAAAACCCTAACTTAATTCTGGTGCCGTGTCACATATAGAAATTTTTTGATATTTGCAACCACAGTAAAACAAAGATTCATATTTTTGATATTTACTTTATATATTTAAATACCATTTAACAAAGAAAAATCAACCAAAAAAATGAGTTCGCGTGTCACCTCTGGCACATGTGTCATAGGTTCGCCATCACTGTTCTAGCTTCTGGGTGCCTTTAATTTTATTTTTCTATGGAGTCTAAGATTTGGTTATTGGAGTACCATAAGTACTTAAGTAAGTCTCTGAACACATCAAAGGAAATACTTGGCCTGATCCCTGGCCTGCTTTCACTCTCTCAGCCTCGGGGGCAAGGAGGACTTTATCCACCCACTCAATGTCCTTGTTCTCATGGGCCCCACAGAGATCAGCCACACACATAGCTAAGGTTGATCTTCTATGAGGGCTCCACACATAAGAGAGGTCCATGGTTTCCCCAGGACATGACAGTTCTGATCCTCCCTGCGGTTCCCTCTGGTACTGACCTTTAGAATCTCATTTACCAATAGAGGCACCAAAAAACATATTCCTGTGACCCATCATAACTCCTGCAGAACCAAAGCCTCCCTTGCAGCCAGCTTCCTCCCAGGCCCATGGTTCATCTGAGAAAGGCAGACTGGAAATAGGATTGAAAGGAAAGGAGATATCCTCTTCCCAAATACCCGCTTTTCTTTATGGTTTTAAATATTTTATCTTTTTATTTTTTTTTACAACTCTATAAGGCAGGGGTCCTCAAACTACGGCCCACCGGCCACATGCAAATACAAATATTGTATTTGTTTTCTTTTTGTTTTTTTACTTCAAAATAAGATATGTGCAGTGTGCATAGGAATTCGTTCATAGTTTTTTTTAAAAAACTATAGTCCGGACCTCCAACGGTCTGAGGGACAGTGAACTGGCCCCCTGTTTAAAAAGTTTGAGGACCCCTGCTTTAAGGTATAAGTTCAAACTCCAAAATTATAGGTTCAATGTTATTTCCGCTTTGGAAAAAAACTGCAGTACACAGAGAAAAACAAAACATAGATCAGCTCTGCTTAGGTGTGCATACTTCCTTCCCAGCACAATCATACTCAGGCTCCAAGGCCTACATCCAAGGCCCGTTGTATCCTTGAATATTTTTGAGAACACAATGTCTACAAGGAGAAAAACCTGAGATGCGGATGAGTGGAGAATAAAACAGCTCTCATAGTCTGGGGTTGTGGGCTCAGTACTAACAAGATAGTCCAGTCCTGCTAATAGAGCCTAACACATCGTCAGTTACCTTTCCTGGGCAGCTCCTACCTGGCATGGCTGGCAGCACAAGTGGAGGCACAGGGGCCACTCACGAGTTAGATGAGAATCAAGAGCCTGGATATCCCCGTTTAAAATAGCAAAAATTGCAAGATCTTCAGAGCTCCCTTTACCTTTAACACACTATGATTTCATGTCACCAACTTCAAGGTGGATACGTCTATATTGATGAATCATGATGTTAAAATAAAATTTTTTCCATACACAAGAATAATATGAGAGATATATTGCATTGATAGAAAGCTTGCTTGCTTGGGAAATGGGAACCTTTTGTATGATGTATTATACATACATTTCCTAGATTTTAACTATCCTTGCTATGCCTTATTTATGAGCCATAAAGCCGTAGTCTACCAGTGAAGGATGAAACATAGAGAAGTCCAGTGTGGTATTTACACTCTTAAAATCAGATGCCACTTTGTCATCATAATGGGGCACACTGTGATCAGAGAGAGAAGTGAGACTGAAGAATTACAGAAAGCTGTCAGTGGCTGGCAGAAAATCAGAATCAGATGAACTTTAATAAAAATTAAAAATCTCGAGAGATGATGCTGATTCACTGAAAGAAACCAGTGTGCTACCTGTTTGACCGGAAAGAAGGAGGAGGGGAGTGGAAAACGGGAGAAGGAGAGAGAAAGGAATTGGAAGAAGAGGAGGAGAAAGTGGATGAGAAAGAAAAAAACTTCTGGTCATGGACATAGAATTCACATTTACAACTATCTCTGCAGCTCCAGGTGTTCTTTCATGCAGATTAGTCCTAAATCAAAGATAAAATAGATTCTCTGCTGCTGTCCTACCTTCTTACAGATGTCAAGGTACCAACAGAGAGTGATTTTTTAATAGAGAAAAAATATTAAAATACACACACACACACACACACATATATATACACATATACATACATATACACATTGAATGTAAATTTGAAATAAAATATTAAAATACATGTACATATATATATATACACACACACACTAATTTAATGTATATTTGATAGAGGAAAAAAGAAGATTTCCATAACTGTGTCCCAAGCTGTCATCGCTATGAAATTACCATCATCCATGGGGTGATGGCAAAGGCAGAGACTGTCAAATTTCCCCATATCAGTCCTTTCTTTCAGATGTCAGCTTTGTAACCTAGAGCTTCCCCGTAACTGTAAATTGAGACATGTGTCAGTAGCACCCCAAACAAATGTGAAATATTTGCTTTTGAAGTGCCTCTTTCCATTTCAAGGGAAGAGCATAGAAGTCTTTTCTCTGTGTGTCTCACTGCTCCAGTGAGACATGGAAGAATCCCTTGTGGAAAAAACTAGCAACAGTGTCATTATTTATTTAGGAATAAGCACATTCATTTTCTTTTATGGGACTGATGCCAGCAGGGGTTAGCTCACAATGGGTAAGAAATAAGTTCTGAAGGTAGGAGGCAGAAAGCGCAGCAAGAGGTCGATTTAGGACCTTAAATATTTAAAGGTATATGGATTGAAAACACTACAAGGTGTTTGCAGCCCTAAATACATGTCTGTGGGAAGCAAGTGTGCCCAGGCATACTGATCTGTCTTTCTTTCCCCAAAGAGTCGTTTTTACCTGATCAGTGAAGTACATTCATATATTCATCCACTCAGCAAACATGACTTGGGAATCTACAACATAGAGGAACCAGAAGTATGATACACCAAACCAATTTTATCCTAGAGAATTCACACTCAGGGGAAGGACAAAGCCAACCACATAACAAGAATAACAACTGGCCCTAGCTGGTTTGGCTCAGTAGATAGAGCATCATCGATCTGTGGACTAAGGGGTCCCAGGTTCGATTCCAGTCACGGGCACATGCCCGGGTTGCCAGCTTGATCCCCAGTAAAGGGCGTGCAGGAGGCAGTCAACCGATGATTATCTCTCATCATTGATGTTTCTATCTCTCTCTCCGTCTTCCTTCTTCTCTGAAATCAATAAAAATATTAAAAAACAACAATAACTAATGTATGGTGAGTGCTTATAATGTCAGGCAAGTAGGTAGTATTGTTATCCCCATTTTAAAAATGAGGAAACTAGGACTAAGAGAAAGTAATTTTTCCCAAGTATGTAAATGTAGTAAGAAACTCACATACATACTTGAATCTTTCACCCCCACTTCTAACTACTATACTACACTACATTCGTGTAAATGATCTGTATCATCAGAAAACAATCAAGCATCATGTGAATTGAGAGAAAAGAGAAATTTGCAGCTAGAAGGATCAGAAAAGAATTCAAGGATTAAATCTAATCCAGTAAGTTTTGATAGTTCATTCCAGGTAAAGCAATGATATCTGCCTGTGGCCTTAAAAATATGCTACTGGTACAGGAATTCCTATCATTTTCTCTTAGGGATATGTATCAGAACCATCTATATTTTGTATGTTCATTAAGATATTGGGGGCTTATGGTTAATGTCCGTATCCTTGTAAAGCTTTCACTCCTATGGGAAGAGACCAAAAATAAACACTCAAACAAGTAAACATTTAATATTTTAGAACATTTAGAAAATTTTAAGTGCCATAAAGGAAAATAAAGACAGGTTAAAGCTAGAGAGAGAGAGAGAGAGAGAGAGAGAATATGAGAATGAATGAATATGTAGGAGGCTGCTAATTTATATCAGGTAGGTGGAAAAGGCCTCATTCATAAGGGACACTTGATCAGAGACCTGAAGGCAGCATGAACACACCTAGACATACTCTCCAGCAGCTAAGTCTAGGGATGGTTGCTCTAAGCTCCTTAAAGACAGGAAGCCTCAGACTATAGATATTTACAAGTGAGAAACTGCACATTTTCCATTAAAATAAAAATACCCCCATTTCTACAGTTTCTAGAGACTAAGTACATATGAGTCAGTCTCATCTGTATTTAGTATGTGGTTAGGAAAACCTCTAAGAATAATTTTTTTTTTTTAGTTCGTGTCTTTTATTAACCCAAATACAGTTATTTGTCTTCTGGTTTGTTGAAGCAATAGGTCAGACAACATTTGCCACAATAATGTCTGTCAAGATGGCTGGCCATAAAAACCCCAGCACCACATTCATCTGAAGGGCACTCCCAGCGAAGGCAACTGGTTGTGCCATTCTCATCCACTTTGTGGTATTTCAGGACAGCCAGCTTCACCGTCTTTCTCTTAGGCTTGTTCTTCTTGGGGGTGGTGTGAGACTCCTTCTTCCTCTTCTTAGCACCACCACAAAGTCTCAACACAAGATGAAGAGTGGACTCCTTTTGAATGCTGTAGTCAAAGTACGTCCATTCTTGTAAACATTATTTCCAGCAAAGATCAGTCTTTGCTGATCAGGGGGAATTCCTTTCTTAGCTTGAATCTTGGCCCTTACGTTTTCTATCGTATCCGAGGGTTCAACCTCGAGAGTGATGGTCTTCCCCATGAGGGTTTTCATGAAAATCTGCATCTGGGCGGGGACTCCATCGCAGATGGCGGATGGGAGAGGAAGCAAGAATAATTTTTATTTTTCTAAGTTTGGCCCCGGAACATCACCCCTTGCCTGTGAAACTAATGTTTCCAGATTCTTCTGAGATAAGCAAAACATGCGTCCTTCCAGTCTGATCTGAGTTCATGGCCTCCTTTACTTTAAGGATCCATTAAGTTCTGTCATTCTTAGTCAAAGCTGCACTCCACAAAGCTGACCCATCTCCAGCAGTGCTCAGGAGCCCGACCCAGTCCTTGAGGAGCAATAGAAAAGGTTCAAGGATATGGGATACACATTCACCAGACTGCTAATGCCACTTCCAACAACTCTCACCTGAGCCCAGAAAGCACAATGGGTCACTTCAAAAATCCAAGGGAAACAAGTTTATTCTCTCAAAACCTTTACAACCTAAATTTTAAAAGGTTGCAATGGCCATCTGTAACCTAAAGCTCTCATACTATACTTGATCTATTCAATAAGCACAAAAGCATCTAAAACAGATAAGACTCTATTTTAAGTTATTTAAAATAGTAGCTTACTTAATTCTTACAATAACTCTACAAGTATTACCACATAGCTGTTTTATAATGAGGAAACTGAGGCACGGAAATGCTACGTACTTACTGGAGCTCATAGAGCCAAAAATATCTGAACTGATATTTGAAGCACCCTGCCTCTTGATTAAGATTCTCTAATCTCAATCACTTCGTGACAGTATTCTGACCTTTTTATTCATTCTTTTGACACTAGTTGTTGTTGAAGATTGGAAAGCAGTGACGTTGGGAGAGAAAAATCAGAAGAGTAATAGAGAAACAGATTTTAAATTAAGTGTCCTTTTCCAGTTACAAAAATCATTTATTCATAGCAGAAATTTAAAATTATAGGAAAAATTAAATGTCACTATTCCAGATAATTACAATTAATATTTTGTTATTAATATTCCCTTTTTTCTGTGTATCTGCAAGCAAATGTGAGTTTCAGATAATTGGAATCTTACTGCCTTTGTTCATTTTATAATAAATCATTGGCATTTACATCACTGTTGGACATTCTTGTAAACATTATTTCCAGTGGCTGCATAGCTTCAATTCATAAGTATATACCAGAATTTATTCTAATGTTCAGTATTTAGATTGTACCTATATTTTTTTTATTGTAAGTACCATCACAATAAATGTTCGAGCCCATTTCTGATTATTTTTTCAAGTCTATTTCTAGGAATGAAACTATTGGGTTAAAGGATATAAGAGCTTTTAATGCTTTTGATAAACTTCTTAATAAACTGCCCTCCTGAAAGACTGTAGCAATTTTGAAGAGTAGGGTAATTATTTTTTCCTGCTTCAAGCTTCTGCTTTAAATGGGGTCACATCCCATCTAAGAAACCTCCCAAGACAGGTAGCCACAGGAAATATACTTCCACACAATTCTCGTTGCCACATCTCTCTAGACTGAGCCAAATTAACTGCTGTTGTACGATAGCAAACTTCAAATAGAGTCAAACAGAAGAGAGCTGAGAGTGTAGGATGAAAACCTGTAAGGCTTGATTCTACTTATATGGTTTACAAAAGCAGCAACCGAATTCTGATTAGCCATCTCCAATTAAGAGAATAAAATTGCATGCATTCATTTGGCATTCTCAGCTCAAATATCTAATACAATCTAAACAGGTAAAGCAGAGCATAAATTCTGATTAAGAAACAAACCAATATGGTGAAATTTTGCCCTTTTTACAATTTAACCCCTCTGGAGAGAGCTGTCCCCACTTAGCGACAGCTGGTTTTGGTCAGGTGCGAATGCAATACAACTTTCCAAATCTTAAAGGGAAGCTGGGAATCTGAGTTTTTGGGGTGTGAAATCTTCCTATTTTAAAATATTGACAACCGAATCAATTTTTTAAAATACTGCACTAGATAGAAATTGTACTGTTTCTAGTTTAAACTCTTAAGGTTCATTCCATTTTACTGTACTTACTTAGTATTATACCAGCATTTTCAACATAGCCAAAGGAATAGCTATAGAAGAGAAGGTTTTGTAGCCAGCAAGAGGCCCGGGAAGCCACAGAGGTATTTAAGAAGCATGGCCACCTGTCTTTCTCTCAAGTGTTGATTATCAAATAAAATGGGCTATAAAGAGGGTGGCAGCCTAGACCGAGCGAGGAAGAAAAAAAAAATGGACTTGAAAAAACTCTGTTACCACCTATGGGTTTATGAATGACTGCCACTTTGAGCCTCTCTAGTTACAGCTGAAACTGTCGAGGAAGAAAACGCATATTATCTGTGATATGCTGCTGCTGGCTTACCCGTGACAGTCACTGGAAACAGGCTCCTCATGATCTATTTTAATGTGTCTCTTGACCTATTTTTATATTCCCGCACTGAAAAGTTCAGCTTCTAACTTAAGAGCCTGAGCACGTTATTTTCCAATAAAATACATTTTTACAAGTAGCTTTCTATCCCAGTTCCCCTTTTATGGGCCCGTTTCTGTTGTACAAAGGAACTGATTGATCTCCTGAAAGTTGAGATGGAGAGTGTCTTTCAGGCATTCTCGCCCAGGAGTGGTCCCTAAATTCTGTCAGCTTGGAAATCACTTACACTCGAGGGCATGCGTGGTCTCTGATCTTAACTCACCCCCTTTTGTGGGACGAGTACCATGTCGGTTCCAAAACAAACAGCGCTGAACAAAGCTGCCAGTACTGGTGAGCAGGAAGAAGTGAGCATATCGATTTCCATTCCTGGCCACTGGGATTGTTTCCTTAGCACCTTTCCAGGTCATTATTCACTCCACTGCATTCCATTTCAAGAATACCATTCAGATATTGAGAAAATGTAGGTTAGTGGGCTTTTTAACGGCCCCAATGATTACTCCACCTCACTCACATTTATCTAGACTTGCCTAAAAGCCCCACAAATCCTGATTGAGGTAAAGGAGTAAAACTGATCTCATATAACAAAAAATTAGCTGATCAGAATGGAAAGCTACTGAATTCAAATTCTCTGGTATTGGTTCCTTTACACAAAATTATCTGATGTATTGTAAAGGCCAGGATGTGCACACTTCTTATTCTATGCTATTAAAAATCAAAGAAGTGAAAAAAAAAATGTTAAGCCTTCCTTGAGGTTTTAATCACACTTTGCTTTGCAGAAGTTCACAATGATTTATATAACCTGTCTCCGGCTAGTTCAAGGTCAGCAGAAAAGTGGTTAGTGATATCAGGTAAGAACTCCTCCAGCAAAACCCTAGCACTACAGAAGAGTCACCAGAATTATCTTGAAATTACAAAAGAGCCAATGGCCCCCTGTGAATTTCTAAAGGGAAGGATAATTTAAAAAAAGGGTTTTACCTTTTTGTTGGGGGCAAAGGGGGGAGAAAAACAACAAAAAACAAAGTTGTTGGCACATTTACTCAATGGAATACTCCTCTGCCATAAAAAGGAAGGATATCTTACCCTTTGCTGCATCATGGAGGGACCTGGAGAACATTATACTAATTGAAATAAGACAGTCTGAGAAAGGCAAGTACCATATGATTTCACTCTTTGTGGAATTTAATGAACAAACGGGCCTACCAAGCACAATAGAGAGAGACTCATAGATAGAGAGGAGGTAGACAGCTCTGCTGGAGACAGGGGTAATGGGGGAGTGGGGGGGTTTTCTTCATTGTTGAGAAGCTGCAATGACCTTACAAAGAAGAAATACAGAAGCAGGACCAAGGTTGTTGGGGGAAGATAATGCTTTATTTGAGTCATCCTGAGGATGTCAGATAAAAATGTGTAAGAGGTAGTTGAAAATATGGAAAACATGAAAATAAAACTTACTAAGGAGGTCAAAGGCTAGAAGCAGTAAGTTGGAAATCACCCCACTCTAGGTAGTTGGTAAAGCTGTAAGGATGGATGAGATTCCTCGTCTGTGCCCCTCTTGTGCTCTCACCATGTGGCCCCATGTGCATGTTATTTTTCACAGATCTCTCTTCAGATAAAATGTCATTTCCTTGAGAGTAGGAATTGTGTCTTATACTTTTTTGTGTACTCTTCTCCACACCAAATAGTTCCTTAATGAGAGCAGGGTTCAACAAACATGATTCAT
Organism: Myotis davidii; assembly: GCF_000327345.1. Classification (NCBI taxonomy): domain Eukaryota; kingdom Metazoa; phylum Chordata; class Mammalia; order Chiroptera; family Vespertilionidae; genus Myotis; species Myotis davidii. The sequence goes on along the minus strand of NW_006284346.1, from coordinate 2,251,595 downwards.
TTGTTAACTTAGTACTACCTTACAGCATCGAGTATTATATTCTCTTCATTCTGAATAAAATTCATTTTTTACACATCTGGAAATAAATGTAAGTTGTAATTGATATGGGCAGTTAATGTGAATGCAATTTTTTCCAATAATGCTATATTTTTCTGATGCACCTTATGTATCTCTAAGTATCAGAAAAAAACAACACTAGACTGGAACCTGAGAAATTAGCATTTCAGTTTGACACTATACTTACATTATCTAAAACAAATAACCTACGTATTAAGACTTCTTATATAAAACTAGAGGCCCAGTGCATGAAATTTGTGCACTCGAGGGGGCAAGGGGGTCTCTCAGCCCGGCCTGTGCCCTCTCGCAGTCCAGGCGCCCTCGGGGGATGTCCGACAGCTATTAGACATCCCGCTACCGCCATTGTGCTTGCCAGCCTTGAGCCTGTCTTCTGGCTGAGTAGCGCTCCCCCTGTGGGAGTGCACTGACCACCAGGGGGCAGCTTCTGCATTCAGTATCTGCCCCCTGGTGGTCAATGTGCGTCATAGTGACCAGTCGTTCTGCCGTTTGGTCAATTTGCATGTTAGCCTTTTATTATATAGGATGAGTCCAATGATTTCTCATTGTACATTTAAACAAAATTGAGAATAAAATGAGCCTTGAGCTCTTTAAAAGTCAGATAACTATAGTTGTAATTAACAAAACAATTTACTGTTTTAAATTACCAATAGAGCCTTTTTTTTACTTGAAAGCAGGATCCTTAAGGATTGCACTTTCAAGAAATACTATGTTGATTTTTATGTGGAACTTTCAAGATCAAAGTAATTTATATTGGTACTGCAGATATTAAATAATTATTTTGGCCCCCTCAGTGACTCAATCCAATATTTAATATAAAATTATGTAAAGTATTATGTGAAAATAGCACATCTTTTTAATAATGCAGTTCCTAAATCCTAGGACCCAAGCAATTCTAAGATGCATTATTAATATTTTGGAAACATTTTTGGAAAGAAGACAAATTTTCACATTAAATGTACATGTCAATTTTAAATATGTGAAAAATTAATGCAACTTAGAATTAAAGTAATAGATTAATGAAAAGTATCATTTAGAGATTAGAAAAGCTATGGTTTTTTTTCAAATATAAGACTTAATGAACATAACCAGTAACCTGAACAAACATGTCCCGTGGGTGTGTGCCCAAAGAGCTACTCTCTCGTCTCTCTAAACCTGCTGATGGAGCGGTTTGCCCCTGATTTCTTAGAGAAGATGAAAGCCTAGGCCACTTTAAGTCCCAAGCACTCTCTCAATTCCACAGCAAAAAAGTCTAGCCACCTATCTTAGTCTAGAGTTGGCTGTACTGTCTCCTCTCCTTGAGCTAGCCTTGCTAGAGGCCAACTCCTTTTAGAAGCATTCCCATCACTGTTTCTGCAAACAAGAGGGTCTAGGTAGTGGGAAAGGGAAGAGAAAGAAGCAAGTTCTTACTTAAATGGCCTCATTCTAAGCTAGGTTTGCATTCTCTTAGCCTGGCAGATGTTTAAGGTTTATTCCTTCACTATTGAGTAATTTTGTGCCTTCTTCAGAGATTCCCCAACTGGGAACATTCTGTTGTTCTTTCCCAAGACACACAGGATCAATCTTCCAGCTGCTCCCACTGAGCCCATTGATGTTTAGCCATTCACCACATTCGGACTCTCTTTGGGGAGCTCACAGAACTTTCAGAATAACTTTTTGGCTGGATTTCAAATGGCTCCAGATTGGATCTCTCATTCGTCCATCCTCTGATGCAAAGGTGCAACTCATTCACCCTTTTCCCAGAGAAACTGGGACCAATAAAAATCTAGTCACAGCAATTCCACTGGCAAAGCAGCTATAATCAGATTCCAGTCCCCCATACTGTAACTACAGGAATCGCATCTCAAAACTCCATGGGCCTGATGGAGTGCTTTTCACTAGACATGCTTCCAACCTTCTGTCAAAGAGCAGGAATCACTGCACAGCTTACACCAAAGAAATCATTTGCACCGATTCCTGAAAAATCTCTAACAACCTAATTCTTGTGTTACCCTTTTTTGATGAAGGTATCTTACTAGCGGAGCTATGAAACCTACTTTTAATTTATTTCCTTTGAAAATTTAAATCTTGGTTTTACAACTCACGTTCAAAATTTCCATCTGTTATAACTTGATTCCTCAAATGAAACTTTCAGTTGCAGAAAGATAAGCATCAAGTTATATATTATCTTCATGTCATTTTAAAATATTTCATTGGGGCAATTTCTGTTGTCTTTTAACTTTGGTTAATAAAAGGCAGAAACTTACTGTTTCCTTGACATTCTTCTGCAAGGAAAAAGAGCCCTGAAGAAAGAAAGGAGATAAATATAGCTTACACGTCAATAAAACTTATGATTTCAGCATAGTAAAAAAGTTTGGAAAATTGTACAGGGTCAAGTCTCAGTATTGCTAATTTAGAATGTTGCACTACAGCATAAATCCCTTTCATTCAGGCTTTCTTTAATGCAAACCAGGTTTGGAAGGAAGTGTTTAATGTCTTAATGTTTAGGAACTGAGAATGTATGAAGGAAAAAATTAGTATCTCCTGATAAATAAATTATACTTAGCTGTATAAAAGGCACTCAGTGGAGGCAATCACAAATGTTTAGGAAGATATGCAACAATTTATACCGAATCCTCTACATATATCTGATATGAAAATTAAAGACCTGATTATGAGAACAAATACAAAAATAAATACTGGTAATATTTGCCTTATCACTTGAGCCATACAATAGTTATGAGATTGAGTGAATACAATAAAGCAATATGGGAATTTACAGCTTTAGAATTATCAGGATGGTCTACATCATGGTGCAGTGACAAACAAGCCCAAAATCTAACTGACTTAAAACTGAACAAAGATTCTTTTCTTGCTTATATCATACTAGAGGCCCAGTGCATGAAATTCGTGCACTCGGCGGGGGGAAGGGGGGTGGGGAGGGGGTCCCTCCACCTGGCCTGCACCCTCTCGCAGTCTGGGAGCCCTCAGGGGATGTCTGACTGATGGCATAGGCCCGCTCCCTGAGCCATCAGTCAGACATCTTCAGCGCTAACGCGGAGGCGGGAGAGGCTCCCACCACCACCACTGTGCTTGCCAGCTGTGAGCCCAGCTTCTGACTGAGCAGTGCTCCCCCTGTGGGAGTGCACTGACCACCAGGGGGCAGCTCCTGCATTGAGCATCAGCCCCCAGGTGGTCAGTGCACATCATAACGACTGGTCGTTCCACCGATTGGTCGATTTGCATATTAGCCTTTTATTATATAGGATGTCCACTGGGATCCAACAAGAAGGCCCTATCACTCAGGGATAATTCAGTAATTATGAAAGAGTAATAACTCAGGAATAATTCTGACTGGTGGGAGCAAACATTTTCAGTGTTGTCAAGTGCTATACCTAATGGAAAGAACTCCAGAGAAACTAACATCAGTAATTAATTTCTCCACCCAGAAGTGATACATCAGTTTTTCTCATGATTTATTGTCCAGAGCAAGTAACAAAATGCCATCAACCACAAGGGGGTCTGGAAATACAAATCTACTGTGTGCTTAAAACTCAGGGAGCCAAAAAATTCACTGAAGAATATTAAGGTTGACCACAGCTTATTAGATAGGCCCTATCCACATGACAAGCAAGATGGCCACTGGCTACCCGTGGTTACATCCTACCAAAGTAGCCATAGTATCAGAAAAAGACAAAAGGCTATGTCTGCCCCCACCCCAAAAGGAGCCTCATAGAATATTATGTAAGCTTTTGTCAAGTATCTGTGCCCATTGGACAGACTCAGTCACACTTCTTGTGATGTTTATCAAATGCATAGCTCTAACCTCCCATCACAAGAATGGGCACATGACCCGGAGTGGCCAATCAGAACTCCCCATTATAGAACATAGTAATTCAACCCAAGATAGTGACAGGAATTAAGTCAAAACAGGAATTAAATCAAAATCATTCAGAGGACTTTCCCAATCTAAGAAGCTCTGTTGCTTCTCCGGTATCACTAGCTATAGAGATCATATTATTCTTGAAATGGTGGAACCTAATTTTTGATTCACATAAATAAACATGAGCATAAAACCAACCAAGTAGAATAAATACCTTGCAAAATATAAATAAGTACATTCTTGATGACACCGATTAAGCCCTTTTATCCATTTACTTTTAAAATGAGCCCTACCCTTGGACTGTTCATTTAAGTGACCCATTTACATTTCTGCTGTTTTGCCTTAGAAACAAAAACAGAAGCCTCTTTATATGCTGTTCACTGAGGAAGAAATATTTCTGGTATATGTAAATTTATATATATATATAAATCCAGGTTTAAATATACTCCTTGGAAACAATTTTGAGGCCTTATATTGATCATTCCTAATGAGTTTATTACTTTAGGAAGACAATAAAATGTTCCAAGTTACTAAGTAACAGAACCCTTATTAATGACAGTAATAACTTTACCTCATTCAGAAATTCCAGTTCTTGTGCAACCCAAGCTTATAAAGTAGCAAAATATTTTCTCCTAGGAAGATGAACTTTAATAGAACATAATCTAGTCCTCAAACACCTACACTTTTCTTATATTCTTCACTTTTAGGAATGGGGCTATTTTAGATGCAACATTCCAAACATTTTACAGCACTGCCATCTAACTTTTTGGAATCTTAGTCAATAAGGGAATCCCCATTTAGGCTTGACGACACCAGTAAATTCTAGTTTATCACTAGTTATATAATGTGCAGCTACATTATAAATGTGAAATAAAATGGAGTCTTCAGTTATACTGTAAAATTTTTCTTGTCCCTTTTCACTTTAATGTCACATACAGTAATTAGCACCAAAGATCTGTCTTTAATTATAAATTGGTATTTGTTGATTGCTAATTACTTATTTCCATGCATTTACTTAGTGTCTTAAATGTATTCTCTAAGATAGGTCATTGATACTGATATTGCTAATCACATTTAATAGCATAATGCCTAAGAGTGTGCACTCTAAAACCAGAATACTTGCAAAATCAAGATTCATTATTTGTAAGTGTGTGTCCTCAGGCAAATTACTGCACTTTTCTGTGCCTCTGCTTTCTCTCCTATGAAATGGAAATAACAATAGCTTATTCATAAGTGGTTGAGGAAAAGAAAACAGTCTAATAAACAGAACAATATGTGACATGTAAGAAATCAATATATGTTAAGTATTATTTATTTTATTTCTCAATATTATTATACACTCAAATATCAGATATCCACCCCCAATGACTTCCACCTAAAAACTTATATTTCCTTAGAATCTTACCACTAAAATCATGGGCTTCATTAATCAGCTCTCTTTACATAAAAAGTTTGTGGATTCTAAAGAATACAATCAAACATGGCAGAAAATCAGATAAGAACTATAAAAAGTATGTTAGCTGTTTAAACAAAGTGGCCTCCCACTTCCCCTTCCTTCCTCCCCACCGAATCCTTGCTATCTCTCTCAACAGAGCCTAAAATTTTACAACAGAAATGTATCTGCACTAAGTCAGAATACCTTCAGAAGGCTGTACATACTTCTCTTTATATTGCCATTTAAAGGAAGAAAATATTACTTACATTTACATTAACACTGCATTTATATAAAATCTATATTCTCAGTGTTGACATTAATTGTTACTTGTACAGTATGCACAAAATCTTAATATAAACTAATTATAACTATTGTTCTCATTCAACAATAAAACCAAGTGAAAAATCAAAAAGTTGCTAAGCCAATAAACGGTAATTATTAGAAACAGTAATTTAACATAACCGATGATGCTACTGCACCAAAGCGAATCCGGGAGTCTCAACCCGAAGGCTACTAACTGCAATGACACATACAGACGTTTGAGTTCTACGTTTTCACTACTTTGTGTTTTGCTGTAACTCCATTTTCTCACCTCTTTTCTAGTAGAAAGACTGGGAGAGCTTTATTGGAATCACCTGCAGGGAAGACATTTGGCCTTCGCTTGGTATTAATTGTAGAGTTGGACTTTGCTTTTTACTTGTTCTGACCTGACAACTGAAGCAGAGCTTCCAGACATCAAACAGCCCAAAACTCAGGCATCGAAGGTTCTAAGCCATGTCCTGTTATAAGACACATGCTCTGATTCCTTTTTAAAAATATCTTACATTTAGCTTTATCACTGAAATAAAAATAATATTCCCACAGAGAACTGTAAAAACCTGTTACACTAACTCCCAGTATGAGAAACCCTAGGTTTAGAGATTAATTCTCCTTTCATACATGTGGGTTATTCCAGTAACACTGCTTTCTTCTTCCCACCCAGCTGATCAAGCACAGGGAGAATTCATATTTTTACTGGGACCCGTAGGACACTGAAATAGGGCGGCCACCTTGGCCCGGTTTGCCCTGTTCTCTCCCAGTTTGAGCACCGTAGGTCCCATCTCCTGGGAACCTCTTTAGTCCAGAGCAAACCAGGATGGTTGGTCACTCTACTTCGGAGCATGAGGCACTTGTGTTAAAACGGGGGCTGCGTGGAAGCTGGAAAGCGGGGAGGGAATGAGGGACATCTGTTATAGTGTCAATAATTAAAAGAAAAAAATATTTTTAAAACAACAGGCTGTGTCTGGCTCCACAGTGGGAGACAGGGATAAAGTCTGTCTGTCACTAATAGCTTCCTCTTTACTCAATCCCC
>NW_006284346.1:2185645-2244862 GCF_000327345.1 Myotis davidii | reverse complement strand
TCCGGGAACCAAGAATTTGGCCCTTCCCTGGCAAGACAGCTAAGTTCTGGAGCACTCCACATTCAAGCAATAGCGCCTCTAAGCACGTTTTGAGGAGGTATTCCCACCACCTGATCGGCCTCTGCCCACAGCCTTTGAATTTCCAAGATTTTTCCATTTAGCCTGCGTGTTAGAACCCAAGGGTAGGAGATTTCCTTACACTTCCTCTTAGCGGGGCTTGCTGTCAGGCTTCAGACATTACAAGAAAAGAAAAACAACAACGTTTCATAAATATAGATGCAAAAGTCCTCAACAAAATATTTTAAGTCATACCTAGCAACGCATCAAAGGGATTATTATACACCATGACCAGATATAATTTGTTCCAGCAATGCAAATTTTGTTCAACACCTGAAAATCAACTCATGTAATATACCACATTAACAACAAAAAAATACTAAGGAGAGTCTAATAAAAAAAAATTAGAACTAATAAAGGCATTCAGTGAGTTTTCAGAATATAAAATCAACAAATTAAAATCTATGGTTTTTCTATACAGTAGCAATAAGCAAATAAAAAAGAAATCAAGAAAAGAATTCTATTTAAATAGTCTCAGGAAGAATACTAAAAAAATAACAAAAGAAATGCAAAACTTACACTCTAAAAGCTTAATAGGAATTAGAAAAGGCAAATATATGGACATCAGAAGACTTAAACTTGTTAAGATGACAATACTTGCCAAATTGGTCTTAGATTCAACACAATCCTTATCAACATCCCAGGTGATTTCTTTGCATAAACTGACAAACTAATCCCAAAATTTATATGGATTTTCAAGGACACAGAATAATGGAACAATCTTTAAAAAGAAGAACAGGTTTCTTCAACCCATTTAACCCTCTACATTTTCCAATCATTCTTAAAATATTGCAATTCAGAGCAATATCCATAATATTACAGCTGAAAGTGGCTTAGCAAACCCCCAAATGGGAACACTCAAAACCCTGCCCCGACACAACATAAAACTGCTGAACACCAAACATGCCGGAAAACATTCAGAGAAAATAACATCGCACAAAGAGAAACAACTCAGATGACTGAGGACTGCTCAACAAAAACCAGAAACAGAAACCAGTCATAAAACGGAGGACTATGGCTTTACTTTCCCACTGCTGTTGTAACAAATCGCCACAAGCTTAGTGGCTTCTAGGAACGTAAATCCCTTACCTTACAGTTTCGTGGTTCGAACTTCAGCTTGGTCTTCCTGGACTAGAATCAACGTGTCTGGAGGGCTGCTTCCTTTCTGGGGCGTCCAGGAGAGCATCCAGTTCTTAGCCTTTTCTATTTCTAGAGCCTCCCTCTTTCTTGTGACCCCTTCCCTCCATTTTCAAAGCAAGCAACAGTGCATCTCTCTAGCCATTTATCCCTCTTTATGCCTCCCTCTGACCACAGCTGGAAAAAATTGTCCACGTGCCAGAACCCGTGTGATTAAATTGAGCCCACCTGCGTAATCCTGGATGGTTGTAAATAAGGTAACTTATCCAAAGGTCCTTAGCATTAGAACAGGGACATCTTAGAGGAATTATTTTTCTGCTTACAACCACAGGGGATAACCAGTTTTATTAAGGTTTTTGGGGGAGGGAAATATGTCAACTCAGAACTCTATATCCAGCAAAAAATATCCTTCGGGAATAATGCCAGAAAAAGACCTTTTTCCTTAGAAGACAAAAGCAACGTGTCAACTTCTCTTCGGGAGTAACTAAACTGCCAACAATTTCCAACTCTGAAGGAAAAAATTAAGGTAGCAGTTAACAAACCAACCACAAATTAGTATCATCTGGAAGTTGTTAAAGCTACATTGGCCCCAGCACCAAACAATTAATTGGGTGTGTGTTGTTTTTTAAAGCTTCTCAGAACATTCAAATTAGCAGCCAACATCGAGAATCATTGTCTTGGTATCCCAAAGGCCCCAAATTCTGAATCTATTTATAAAATGCTATTTTTATTGATTTCAGAGAGGAGGGGAGAGGGAGAGAGAAAGAAACATCAATGGTGAGAAAGAATCATTGAGCGGCTGCCTCCTGCACGCCCCACACTGGGGCTTGAGCCCGCAATCCCAGGCAAGTGCCCTAATCAAGGAATTGAACCGTGACCTCCTGGTTCATAGGTCAATGCTCAACCCCTCAGCCACGCTGGCCAGGCCAAACTCTGAAATCTAATGCATCTACCTTCTTATAAGTAGCCTCAGGGAAGAAGAAAAAGTTTGAATAACCGCAGCTCTCTCTGCCTTCAGGCATTATGGCAAACTATGTATTTTACTTAAGGCTTATCTTGATTTTGGTAGCTTACATCTGCTCTTTTTGTTTTACCAGTAAGTTGGCAGCATCTCTCCCTTAGATCCTCGGATTGCAGGCAGGGCCAGTGCCATAGGCATGCAAGCGGTAGTAGCACCGGGGCTGGCTGGCACTCAGGGGCTCTGCACTTGGTCCATGGCTCTGCTTTTGCCATCTTGCAGTTATTACGAATTATTTCACAAGAGTCTGTGCATTTTTATTTTTCACTGAGCATCATAAATTATGTGCCACTCTGGATATCAGGCTAAATTATGAATTATAAAAATCTGAAGAACAAGCTGACGTTGTTATTATGACAAGACAGAACTAGAATGGGCCTGCTATACGAGATTCCGGTTATAAAATAAATAACTCCTCGGGATATAAAATACAGCATGACGACAACAGTTAACATTACTTTTATATATTTGAAAGTTGCTAAGAGGGTAGATCTTAAAAGTTCTTCTCATAAGAAAAAAATGTGGAACTCTGTGTGCTGATGGATGTTACTAGACTGATTGTGCTGATCACTGAACAATATATGCAAAGATCAAATCATTATGAGGTACACCTAAAAGTACTATATTATATGGCAATTATACCCCAATTTTAAAAGGTTATAATAAGAAAAAAAAGGAAAGAAAAGGCAACCTATCAAATGGGAGAAAATACTTAAAAGAAAATTAAAAGAGATTCATAATGCTTCCCTACATTTTTAATCCCTAGCTCTTACTCTTCCATCTTCTAAAAGCCCCAAACCACAATTCATAACCTCTTCTCCAGTTCAAACTCTTATTCATGGTCTAGTTTCATTTTACTTATTTTTTTTAATATATTTTTATTGTTTTCAGAGAGAAAAAGGGAGAGGGAGAAAGAAAAACATCAATGATGACAGAGAATCATTGATCGGCTGCCTCCTGCACGGCCCCTACTGGGGATTGAGCCCACAACCTTGGCATGTGCCCTGACTGGCAATCAAACTGTGACTTCCTGGTTCAAAGGTTGATGCTCAACCACTGAGCAACACTAGCTGGGTAGTTTCCTTTTACTGACAGGAGTTGTAGAAAATACCATATCAATGATGTTCCTCCCAAGAAGTAGATGGTCACACAAATTAGGATAATTTGAGAAAGGCTTACAAACATGTGTACAGGTTCTAGGAAAACCAGAAGGTGCTAGTGAACTAATTCAGTGTAAAGGCAACTATCCATAGGCTTAGAGGCAAGTCATGTAGAAGAGGCTACTCTGAGTGAAATACTGAACTTTAGTCAAAGAGGCCAGCCATAGGCAACTTAAGCCAGAAGAGTAAACACTTAGGCCTCATCTTTCTCTCTCCTGCTGATCTATAGCTTTGGTGACTTATTTGCCAAACCCAACCAGAAGGTGGAGGGCAAAAAAGAGCATACATTCAAGTTTTACAACTTGGTTGCTTGGGGCAGAAAAGGTTGGAGAGTAGATCTTGAGATAAAGAATGAATTTATATCACAGTCAACTTTCCTTTTCTCTCAGCAGTTATTCTTGCCCTTGTCCAGGTGAAAAGTTCATGTCCCCAATGTAAAAAATGTTTGAAGTCCCATTGGCAACTGTATAATAGGGTGATGTCCATTCAGTCATACTTTTATCTCAAACCTTATATAACAGCTGATATTGCATTCTTAATATAACGTAAAAAGAAAAAATAAACAATTAGGAAACATAAATCATAGTTGCTTCAGTTGTTTTTCCTGTACCTGGTTCCTAAGACCTAAGTCTGTAATTATAGCTTCCTTCTTCTACTCCACAACTTCATTCCTCTGGCAAATGAGACAGTGATCTATCTTTATCGGGTTGCTCTATTGGGAAAGGTAGTATCAAAAGTCACTCCAGTGAATTCCTTGGATTCCAGATACATATAGTCTGCTTCACCCCCTTTCACCATGGAAGAACAATCCAATTTCTTTTTTTAAGATATATTTTTATTTATTTCAGAGAGAGGAAGGGAGAAGGAAAGAGAGAGAGAGAGAAACATCAATGATGAGAGAGAATCATTGATTGGCTGCTTCCCGCATGCTCCCCACTGGGGATCAAGCCCACAACCTGGGCATGATCCCTGACTGGGAGTGGACCATGACCTCCTGGTTCATGGGTCAATGCTTAACTACTGAGCCAAACCAGATGGGCAATCCAATTATGGGGATCAACTTCCCCTGCCAATACAGTGATGCTATTCTCTACCTGTTGGTTGAATGGCAGGAAAAGCCCAATGGGTACGTAGGAGCCATTTCATTTCATGGGGCCTATAACTGTGTTATCTGGTGGAAGCATTCCTTCCTTCACATTAGGAGCACCAAACTCACTGAGCCCAGGGACCCAGCAAAGGCACACAAAAGTGCTTACAGTGGATAATTAGGTATAATAATGAATAGTGCAACTCCCATCTGCACCCACTAGTTTTCTGACCCATGCATTCTGACTACAAGGTAAAAGGCATGACAAATATGAACACGTGCATGTGCTCCTGAGTGTGTGTATAAGTGTGTCTGTGTATGTGTATTCCAATTCGCTTTCTTCTTATCTACTTTAGTTGAGTGATCTTGATAAAAGTATTTTCTAAGGACTTAAATAACTATTATATTTTCTGATGTGTTTGTGTGTTTGTAAGAGAGATAAATGAAGGTCCCAAGCTCATCAAGCCCATTTAAGATAAATGAATTCACTTGAAGTTTTTTAAGGTTGCAATTAGCTCACAATTTTTTATGTCCAAAACACTGAACAACCAACAACGGGTTTTATAAAATCGGTTATATAGAAAGAAAAAAAAGTAAACAAATTGAGCAAGGAAAATAAAAATACATCAGAGAATGCCCAGACTCCCTTAAATGATTACAAGTTTATTAGAGTTTTAAGTAGAGGAAATTTATCAAGTCACTAAGGTAATAAGACTGTCTAAAACATCAGCTCTTGACATGTAGGTCTGCAAAAGCCCACAACTTACCGACATTTCTTTCTTTTAATATTAAGTACTTATTTACAAGGATTAACAACAATTAAAATATACTAAGCTTCTTTTTTCCACATTCTTACTAAATTTTGCTAAATTTGATTTCCCTCGGCCTTTAGCTTTATGTCTTACTTTGCATATCATCCTGAACTCAGTACATTTTAATAAAAGTGTCTGATTTTAAAAAGGAACACTAAAACAGCTATTAAATGTTATATCCCAATAATAGTATCTCCTACGGCAGGCAAATGAACAAAAATATATTGGGCTTTATATTGTAATTTTATTTCTGTTTTACCAATGAAATTCCAGAAGCAGAGATGCAAGTATCTGGAATGGTTCCCTATTCATATATTCACTTAATCAATTACTTGGAACACCTACTATGCACCATCCACAGTGGTAGACACTGAAGACTGTAGGGAGCAATGAGGATGAGCAGGGTTAAAAAAAACACAAAGAAAATATAATCTTAAATCTCAAGGGGCATATAATCCAGTGTGAAGGGTTCAACACATTCATGATACATGATTAAATAATTACAAGTATGTGACAGTGATAATTTCAGAGGACCTGTGTGCTATGAGAAGTCAAAATAGGGGGTCACTTTTGTTTGTGGGTTTAAGGAAACTCACCTTTGGGGAGATTTCCTTTAAGAACAGAGTCCCGGGCAGTTGAAAAATGGGCCATGAGTTGAGAGATTGATGAGGCAGAAATATTTATTTAAAACTAGAAATACATAAAATCCTCCATGGGAAGAATAAAATGATAAAAGAGGCCCAGGCCTTAACTTGGGATATATGAGCATTTGTCAGTTGGGGGACCTGCAGGGATGGTCACTCAGGATGAAATGATTAAGGGAAGGGCATTGAGAAAGAATGGCTTAAAGATAATAAAGATAATATCCTTCTATGAAAATAAAAGTTTCAGAGCATTTCAACTAGCGAGCCCCATTTTATTGCCTTTAACTGAAAGCAACACCCTCCCTCCCCCAACATGCTCTAGGCCAGTGATGGCGAACCTTTTGAGCTCGGCGTGTCAGCATTTTGAAAAACCCTAACTTAACTCTGGTGCCGTGTCACATAGAGAAATTTTTTGATATTTGCAACCATAGTAAAACAAAGATTTATATTTCTGATATTTATTTTATATATTTAAATGCCATTTAACAAAGAAAAATCAACCAAAAGAATGAGTTCGCCTATCAGAGGTTCGCCATCACTGCTCTAGGAGCTGGTCCTGAACCCCAGCCTGACTCATGGAAAATATCTTGGATCCCCTTAACTCATCTCCACGTTGCTGTGTATCTCACACTCTGTTGCACTGATTACCTCCAGCCTCTGGCTCCATTTTCCTTTTGGCCCTACACCCAGCCTTTTAACATGACTGGTTCTCTAGCTCTGTGTTTTTGAGCATTTCATCATCTGCAGACCAATTATGTGGCATTTAGTGCACACATAGACCAGCGATTTTTGATTATTTTTAAAATTAAAATATTATAAAATAGTACCAGTTTACTAGTAATGAAAATAAATTTTTCTTTCAGCAAATTTTCCCAAGCACCTATGTGACGGGACACGGAATAGCTTGGAGCACAGATCAGATTTTCTATTCAGACAGTTTCAATTTCTTTTCTTATTCTTTATCTCTGTTAAATGTGAAACTCCAAATTTACAGCTGTCATCCTCAATGGCAGCAATGACCCACACACGGGCTTAGGAATTACACAGAAATATCTTCGTGTAATGCTACTTTAAGAACTCCATCAGATGCTAAGTTAATGAGTACACCACACCCCAAAGTGGAAAAATTGCCTATTTCTACAGTGTGAAATAATAGAGTCTTGTTTTCTACTTTGTGTTTTGATTGCATTCAGGTTCAGTTTTGTTTAGTTGTCATCGATAGCAGTTTGAGATATTGTTTGTCAAGATGTTCAATATGTCATTATTTTGTTTCTTCAATGAAAAATGGAAGTCATAAAATATAGCAGAGAGCTCTTAACAATCAAGCCATTTTTGGCTGTGGTATCACAATGTGATCTTCATTATGAACTCTGGTGTTTTATCAGGTCTTCTAAACACTGACCTTAAAGCATAGTAACATACTTGGACTGGCATTACCATTGTAGTAAAATTTTTAAAAAATCGTCCCTCATCTTAAAAACCCATGTGCGCTCCTATTCCCTCCAAGCTGGAATATTCATATACAATGGGGCCTTCACTTACGAGTGTCCCGACTAACGAGTTTTTCGAGATACGAGCCGTCTCTCGGTCGATTTTTTGCTTTGAGTTGCGAGCTAAAATTCGGGTTACGAGCCAGCTTCAGATACCTCACCGCTAGGTGGCGCAGCGAACGTCACAGTGAACGCCACAACATCAGCCCAGCATCACGTGTCTCACTCGTTCACTTTAATGATTTGACATACGAGTAATTTGAGTTACGAGCTCCATCACGGAACGAATTAAACTCGTAAGTCAAGGCCCCCCTGTACCTACATTGGATGCAAAATGAACTTATTGAAAATCTCCATTTCCTTCATGGCTGACTCAAGCTCACAATAAGTACTTTCATTACCAGTTGTTTGCTGTAAACAAACCCACCTATGGATGGATGGACATGCATGTCACCTGCCTTTATTTGCATAGTAACACCCATCCTTCTCTGCACACCGCTGGTGCTCTTTATCTACTGCTCCCAAAACAAATTTCTAATTCATAAAATATCCAGAATAAAAAAATCATTAACACCTGAGAGCATAGGGTTTCATTGAAAAACAGAACAAAAAGTCGTCACTGTGGGCCAGAGCGGATCCATACCACTCCCGCTGAGTTCATCCACCTGTAATTATCTAAAACATACACAAGAATAATTGTACTTTCACGCTGACTGCATTTTATATTATGTAACAGCTAACAGTGTCTTTTGAAAGAGAAATTTCCCAATTCCCCTCCTACTTTTACTTTGAACATGATAGTTAATCATTTACTTTCATTCTGGTTTTATTATCTTCTTCAAAATTGATGTACTTTTTACCTGACTTGTTGTGAGGTGTGCAACTTTGATTGTGCTGCTATAGTTTGGCATTTTCTCCACATCAAATGACCAAGTTCATTAATTTCAAGAATTATTTTGCCCTTGATTTAGGGATTAAAAAAATCAATTGTTTTAACCATGGCACTTAAAGATGAGTGCTTCATTTACAAAGGATGTTAAATATTTTGATAAATGGGTTTGTGCCACGAACGGATAAATTCTCGTACAAAGAAAAAGAAAACGTGTTACCAGGCCAATAATATGCAATATCCACGTGTCCATTATCACATTTCCTATTTAGAGTTCATACTAGTGGGGGGAAATCTCCAGCAGCTCTTCCCTGTCCACCCCATACCTGGCTAGATCCACTTGACTGTTTTGATCCTGCAACTTTCCTTTTCTTTCCTGTCTCTCCATAATTCTTATCTTTGGTTCCTAACACTAGCCTTGGGCTTCCTGATACTAACCCCAGCTTCTCTGGCTCTGAATTCTCTCTTTCAATGTTGAAATCAGTCCCCATCTCCAGGGTTTCACAGATGGGTTGAGAAGTCTGCACTCCTCAGGGGGAGGCATACAGCCTTCCAGCCTGTGACTCTCCCCATTAAGGAGGGAGGATCAAGTAGCCTCTCTTAGAGTGTTAGTTTGTCTATATTCATAGCTTTGCTGCAATATTTAAAGAAGTTCTTTTACCCATATTAACTGTAGGCTGGATGTATGGCAGCATTCCAACTAGTAAGGTAAGTCTATTCATTAAATCTTTTGGGATACCTTTCCAGCATATGTTAGTCCGTTTGAATGGTCAGTGAAAATCCCTTCCTCTTTGCTGATAACCCAGCCATGTCCAATTTCTTTTCCACCCTTTACAGTTTGTGGAATTATAATACGATAAATGTTCATCAGAAAAAATTACAGAATACATAAGTTGAAACAATGAAGTTCTATTCTATTAAAAAAGATGAACTGTACAGTAGCTTCTTGTGTCCTCTTTCATATTAATACATCTACATGGGATCTGAAAAAAAATTCGTGAAAATTACCATTCACTATACTCTCTTCTCTTTTGACATTTATTTTATAGGGGAAAGTTGATATATTAACTTTTAAAGCCAATTTTTTTGCCTAGAAGTTGGATTTAATTTATTTAAAGGCCTAGGGGTAGAATAATCAATGGGAGGGTCAAGAGCATGAGTCAAACACTATTTTTATATCTGTGCACTTAATCATCTGTCTTGATTGAGTGGACCAATTAGTTAGTGAAAGAATTAATCAATTCACTGAATTAAATTATTTTATCTCATGGATGGACTAGGCAAGTAACTCCAAATGGCGAAGAAAGAGTAGGGGAAGGGGAAACTATGGCAAATCAAAAAAGGAAGGTTTCATTCTAAGAAGATGGCCACCCTTCTCCTGAAATGTGAAATGTGGAAATTAGCCTTGCCATAAGTTCAGATTTATCAAAAATCAGATACCTAATTTTTAAGCAAAATCTCCAAATGTTTAAAAGTTGCCAGTGACTTTATAATGTTCAAAATGATGATACTGTTCATTGAATAAATGACTTACAGGTCAGCTATGGCTATCAGGGCACCTATATCTGACCTCTTCTTTAGAATTAGATGTGTACAATCTAAGGGGCAACCATAAGTGTCTTTACCAATGCACAATGTGAACACACATTTTCAATAATACCCACCTCCACAGACACACAGAAACGAGTCATAAATAACATACTTATATGAGGGGGAATAAGAAATACACACATACAAACATACATATATGTACTAGTATATGACCCTTCCCTAGTGCTAGCCAGAATTGGGAGTTTACAAGTAAATCTAGTTCTTACTACACTATCAATAAACCTTCCAAAATCTGTGTTCAAAAGAGTTCATAGGGTATATCGTATTCCTAAGATTTCTGATCACAATATTTTAATACCTAATTTCATCTCTTGTGCTGTTTCCTTTTTATCATTTTCCTTAACAAATGCCTATCAGATTATCCTTATCATAGAGCTGCCACAGCAGCCCTACTCATTCTGACTCAATAAACTGAGGAGGGGCATATAATTCTGCATTTTTAATAAACAACCTATGTGATTCTGACATAAGTGGACCTTTGACATTTTGACAAATACAAACCTCTAACCCTTTTATTTCCAGTCCTCTTATTTCTTTGCTTCTTATTAATGTCACCCAGAAATCTATATGTGTCTTCTACCTGAGAACTCCTGACTCTTCCTCAATTCAGAAAAACTCTTATCTCTGAGTTCTGTGTCTTTCCTGCCTGTCTTTACTGCTGTGCAACCAGAGCCCTGCTTCTAACTCTGCACTGTGGCTGGGCCGCCCCTGTACCAGGATCTTCCTGACCCACACCATCTGCCAGAATTGCCTCTTTCCCCTGTTTATGTTGTGTTGCCCCTGTAATCAGGGACATCTAATCACCTACTTCTGCATGTCTTCTGAGAGGAATTATCTCCATGGGCTTCCTTCCATCAACTACTTTTGGGGCCCATCCTGACCTCTATTCATATTCATTTGGGTCCATCCAATCTCTGGGGCCAATCATCACAGCCTGGCCCTTCAATAATGGTAACAACAAAACCTCCCATCCACTCTTATAAGCACTAGAGTCCAACCATGCAGCGATGGTGGGGACCAGGGGGATGAATAATGAGAGAGGCCATAGGCAGGGGTGGGCAAACTTTTTGACTTGAGGGCCACAATGGGTTCTTAAACTGGACTGGAGGGCTGGAACAAAAGCATGGATGGAGTGTTTGTGTGAACTAATATAAATTCAAAGTAAACATCATTACATAAAAGGGTATGGTCTTTTTTTTTTTTTTTTTTAGTTTTATTCATTTCAAACGGGCCGAATCCAGCCGCGGGCCATAGTTTGCCCACAGCTGCCCTAGAGAGTGAAAGTGACAGGTTATGCAGCGGTTGCCAACCGGTGGTCCGTGAGGTCCAAAAGGTTGGTGACTGCTGGTTTAAGGAGACCTCATGAATCATCACATACATTTTAAAAAGCTTATTTCTCTCATTCTGCAAATATGGATTCAACACTTTATACAAATAAGACACTACACTAGGCATGAGGATAGAGCAATGATCAAAAGAGACAGAGTTCCCTGTACTCAGCATGTGCATTCTAATGATGGAGACAGATAATAAACAATTAAATTAGCAAATATATAATATGATGGTGGTATAAAGAAAAAGGGCAAAGGAAGGGCAAGGAAAAGGGTGAGAATAAATGGAAGAACTGAATTTCACACAGATGGTCAGAGAAGATTCGGTGGTAAGATGATGTGTGAGCAAAGACATGAAGGGAGTTAGGGAGCAGCCATGTTAATAACGGACAAAAGAGTTTTCTAGGCAGAGAAATGAGCAAGTACCAAGGTCCTGAGGAAAGCATGTGCTTGGTGACTGGGGAAAAGCAAAGAGGCCAGTGTGACTGGAGTGGTGTAAGCAAAAAGTGCTAGATAGAGATCGGGTTGGAGGACAACAGGGGGTCAGGTTATATAGAAACCCATCAGCCACTGTAAGGATTTTGGATTTTATTCTGAGTGGGATAGCGAGTTCTTGAAAGATTTTTAGCCAGAGGGTGACATAATCTGACATACTTGAGCAGGATTACTCTGGTGTAAGTGTAGGATATAGAGGAGCAAGGATGGAAGCAGGAAGACAATGTAGGAGGATTTGGCAAAAACCCCGGAGAGAGATGATGGTGATTTGAACATTGAGTGGTAGCAGTGGTGGTGGTAAAGATGGTAAAATTCTGAATATATTTGCAAGGTAGAGTCAGCTAGATTTGCCAATGGATTAAATGTGGGGTGTGAGAAAAAGAGAAAAGTCAAGATGACTTCAAATTTGGCTTACACAATTACCGTTTATGTAGTCGAGAAGTCTGGAGGAGAAGCAGGATTGAGTGCAAGGAAAGAATTTGGTCTGGATATATTAAATCTGAGATAGCTCTTAGACATCCAGTGGAGATGTTCATGAGCACCTGGGTTTAGAATCTGGATTTCAGAGCGATGCACTCAGAATATGCAAATTAGTTAACATCATATTAAAACTAAAGGATTACATGAGATTATTGGATATTGATTGAAAATAAAAGTGGGGCCGAAACCGGTTTGGCTCAGTGGATAGAGCGTCGGCCTGCGGACTGAAAGGTCCCAGGTTCGATTCCGGTTAAGGGCATGTACCTGGGTTGCGGGCACATCCCCCGTGGGAAATGTGCAGGAGGCAGCTGGTCGATGTTTCTCTCTCATCGATGTTTCTAATTCTCTATCTCTCTCCCTTCCTCTCTGTAAAAAATCAATAGAATATATTTAAAAAAAAAAAAAGTGGGCCCTTAGATAATCCAACATTAAGAAGAAAGGGAGCCCTAACCGGTTTGGCTCAGTGGATAGAATGTTGGCCTGGGGACTGCAAGGTCCCAGGTTCGATTCCGGTCAAGGGCATGTACCTTGGTTGCGGGCACATCCCCAGTAGGAGGTGTGCAGGAGGCAGCTGATCGATGTTTCTCTCTCATCGATATTTCTAACTCTCTATCTCTCTCCCTTCCTCTCTGTAAAAAATCAATAAAATATATCAAAAAAAAAAGAAGAAAGGGAAATGGAAGGAGAAGTGAGAAAGAAGACTAGAAAAAGAGGGTGGGCGTAAGCAAGCAGTAAGATAGAAGCAAAACTAAGAGTTGATGACTCAGAAGCCAAAGAGGAAACATGATGTAAGGAAGTAATTAACTAGATCAGTGGTTCTCAACCTTCCTAATGTTATGACCATTTAATACAGTTCCTCATGTTGTGGTGACCCCCAACCATAAAATTATTTTCGTTGCTATTTGATAACTGTAAATTTGATACTGTTAGGAATCGTAATGTAAATATCTGATATGTAGGATGTATTTTCATTGTTACAAATTGAACATAATTAAAGCATAGTTATTAATCACAAAAACAATATGTAATTATATATGTGTTTTCTGATGGTCTTAGGGATCTCTGTGAAAGAGTCATTCAACCCCCAAAGGGGTCACGACCCACAGGTTGAGAACCAGTGGGCTAGATCAAATGGTGTTGAGAAGTCAAGTAAGATAAGGACCATGAATTGGCCGCTAGACTTATCAATATCACAGTCATTAGGAATTCTGAAGCGATCTGTTTGGCTTTGGTTCAAAAGATAATAGAAAATTTAGGCAACACTTGGAAGACCATTTTCAACTTTGTTGTAATTACAGCTTCGTTACCACACAACCACCTGAAATTTTCTGCATTCACCAAAGCTCTATGTGAGAAACAGTGGCCGCGGCATCATACTAACCTTGTTTTCATGTAACTTAACTGGGTGAACCCCTGAGCTTCAGAATAACCACAGCCATAGTACCACGGACATTATGTATCCTTTAAGGTCTTGAATTACATTCCGTACCTCCTGTGACTGCATTAGCTGCAAGGAGAGAGGGCAGTCTATAACCACCACTTACTTTAATGAAATTAACTATAACCTGATTTTTTTTTTGTTACAAGTAGCAGGAAATTGCTCTATTATCCAAAAGTATCTTGGGTAACAGTAGGAGAAAATTACTGCATGATGTTCTCTTTGGTAACTTGAAGCTAATGAAAGCGTATTATCTTCATAAAGTGTATAGACCAAGTATACTGTGTGAAGCAAAAATAGGTTGGCACACAGCTGTTTTTCCTTTTAAATGTCTCCAAATGTCAAATTTCATTCTTAAAGTGCCATGGCGAGTAAAAGAGAGATACCTATAGACATAAAATGTTTTCTTTCATTAAGAACATGAAAGAAGTCATTACTGCTTCCTATTAAATATCATATTCTTTGTGCTTATAGGAAAGAACTACGGTAGGCTTCTTATGCTCTAGCTGAGAGCCTGAGTCCCTTCAAAGAGTCATTAGCCTAATGGAGAAAGGCACCCATTAAACCCCTAAGAAGAGAGAGTATTACACAAATTAATTTCTATAGTGAGTGCCTTTTACTTTTTCCTCTGACTGTTCCATAAAAACTGACTGGAGGATAAACTCTTTAATCATAAAGGTACTTAACCCCCACCCTCTATTGGCCCCCCGACCCCTGCCAAAAAAAGAGAGACAGAAGGAAACAGCTTTAAGGGCACTTCAGATATATTTGCTACATATCAAAACTTCCTAAAGGTGAGAGAGTGCTAATTATACAACAAGTACTGTACTGCTTACTTTGTATTTATATACAAAGTATATAATACTTCTTTATATTTCTCCCCAAATTTTATCAGTTAAATGTAATAGAACTTATTCTAAACGCTGAGGCTCAGAAAAGCTCAATGATCACCCATAACAAATAGTTGCTAAGACCCAAGAAATATGGAACCTTTGTGTGACACCATCCATGGGTGTGGGGATGGATTATTTTTAATTGGTCGAAACATAGTATTATGGCATTTCATATCATCATAGATCAGAGAAAATGTACTTGCTCTAATTTAAGGGGTATTATTTCCTTTACGTAAAATGACATTATCAAAATCCTAAATCATTCTACTCTACTGAACCATGACCTTATTTTTTCTTTCTCTCAATTTAGGCAAATAAAAGTCTAGGATTAGAAACAGGAAGAGACAGCCAAAAACTCTGTACAAACTGAGATCAGATTTACCAAGCAGCCATTCTCATTTTCACGAGTAAACCCCACATGGAAGGCCAAAGCCTCTTTCCCCCCTGGAAAGTTGATTCTTGATCACATGATCCACTCAGGTGCTGTGTGCACATTCTTGCACCTAAATCAGTACCTTGCTCCCTCCCACCCTCTAAGCTTTCCACTCCACCTTCTGGAATGCCACCCATGAGCTCAAACCTCCACTCTGATCCTCAACTGAAACCCAGCTACCTTCTCATCATGTGGCTTCTTGAAAGGCTCTCAAAAGCAATGGATCTTTATTCTGTGTGTGGCATGCACTTCAGTGTCCAGAGCGCAATCAGTATCCTCCTTCCTCGAGACCCATGTGTTCATTCATGTCTTAACTCATCTAACAAATACTCAGAAAATGCCTGTCATGTGCCAACATTTTTTTAAGCTCTGGAATACAAAAGACATTGTGTGATTTAATCACCCACCATCCGTCCCTCCTAGCTGCAGTCATTACAAACTTGTAGTTCACTGTGAACTATTCAGAGAAGATTTTTGAGAGCTGTCTTACAGTCCTACGCTCTGTCTCATAGTTGATTACACAACAAGTTTTCTTTCCTTTAGTGGGGGAAAAAATGAAGGCAGGTGACCTGGTCTAAATTTCTTTTCAACCAGACTTCTGGGTAAATAGTCTAATTTTCTTTGTTAGTAGAATGAGTCCTTATATATGCAGTGGCCTAGCAGGATGATTAAAGATTACTTACAGTGAGTAAATCTAAAAACATTGTGTCTGTGAAGCATGGCTGCCTGGAGAATGTCAAGTAACTTATATAACTATCAGCATTATAAAATAATCAGCATTATTAAATGCTCTCTGTTGTGTAATGTAATAACCCCCAAAAGCTCACTAGATACCCTCATCTATTATTCTGAACCAGAGAGCACATGACCAATGAAGGAAGGAGGAGTCAGGATCACCATGCAGCATGTCTCAGTCCTCTTACTTATTTCTGCATTTTTATTGCCTGTATTCTCGAATTATTTGGAAAGCTAGACAATGAGTATGATCTCTGATATGTATGAGTCTGATGTGACAATCAAATTCTAGTGTTAGCTAAGGCTTCCTCCTCCATTTTTCCATCATTCCACTAAACAAACAAACAACAACAACAAAAAACCCTCACTAAATTGACTAGTTGTCATCTTCTTGCTAAATGCAGTCATTTGGCCTCTCAGTTTTGTTCAATGCTGATGACCACACCTTTTCTGTCTACAAGACTTTTCCCTTGGTCGCTCTGCACCAGATGTGAAAGGTTGAATTACTGCCTCCAGTAGTTCATCCTTCTCAGCATCCACACCTGTGCTAACGAAGGCAGAGAGTACTGCACACCTTGGTGTATCTGTGACCACTTTGGCCCATGGAATAAGTAGGAAGAGGCAACATGCCAGTTCCAAGTCTGGGCAACTTATTCTCTTGTACTTCTGTCAAGAAAAATATGTTCCAGTTGGACCTGGCTTAAGGAGTAGGAGAGATACGTAAAGCAGAACCTCACTAACCAACTTACATCCAAAAGCAGAGCCACCAAAGCCACCACAGCCGCACGCAGCACACTCTCCAGCCAGGTGTACCCACACTAGCCCAGTACACCCAGCCAACCCATGAGCATGAGTGATGGTTCTTTTAAGCCTCCGGGTTTGGGGTGGTATGTGTATTAGTTGGGAAAACGCCACAGACTGAGCAGCTTGAACAGCAGAAGCATATTTTCTTCTAGTTCTGGGGGCTAAAAGTCTAAGACCAGGTTGTTAAAAGGTTTAGCTTCTCCAGAGGCCTCTGACCTTGCCTGGTAGGCGGCTGCCTCCTCACACAGCCTTTTCTTTGGGCACACAGGCCCCTGGAGTCTCTTTGTTTGTCCAAATTTCCTTTTATTATAAGGACAGCAGTCAACAGCCTTATTTTAATTTAATTACATTTTAAAGGCTCTGTCTCAAAGTGCAGTCATATTCTGAGATATTGAGAGTTGGGCCTTCACCATATGAATCTGGGGACACACAATTCAGTCCACAGGAGTATATTGCCCAGTATTATTGTGGCGATAGCTGACTGATATACCACAGTCTTCTGGCTTCTTTCTTGTTTTTCGAACTTTTCTTCTATTTAGCTATACTATATAATAAAAGCCTAATATGTAAATGGACTGAACGGTGGAACAACTAGTAACTATGATGCACACTGACCACAAGGGGGCAGACACTCAATGCAGGAGCTGCCCCCAACCTGCAGGTCCCAGGCCGGCCAAGGTGGGTGTCAGCGGGGGCCCCCCAATCACCCTGCCACTTGCCCCACAGATAGGCCCTGATCACCAGTCAAGCCTAGGGACCCTACCCATGCACAAATTTTGTGCACCGGGCTTCTAGTTAAATATAAGAGACTTAAAGACTCAATTCTTTTTTCACTCTATATTTTAATTCCAGGCCAAGAGAAAGTCTTGTCCCTTTTTCCCCCCATCAGACCTGCCAGGGATATTTTGCAATATCAGAAGGCATTTTTGGTTATCACAGCTGGGAAGGGAGTGCTACTGGCATCTAGGGGTTAGAGCCAGGTCTGTTCCACTTCGGTTCTGTGTCAAGAGGCCTTCACTGCTCTGGTCCCCACCTGCCTCTCAAAGTTTATCTCATATTGTCTTCACCTTTTGCCTTACCGGAGAGGCTGAGCCTTTGTACCCCTCTATGTGCCTCTTATGTGCCAGATTTTCTTCTACCACAGTGCCTTTGCATGTGTTTGTCATTCTGCATAAAACGTCCCCAACCCCCACTCCTTTGAAATTAGTAAATATGTCTCATTCTTCAGTTATCACCTGAAATATCTCCTCAGAAAAGTTTGTCCTGACTCTTCAAAAAATATAAACCCCCTTTCATATACTCTCACGGAATCATGTTAACTTCTTTCAAAGCACCAATATAGGCCTAACTGTAAATTCTGTTTTGTCATTTGGATTGTTTGTTTAATATTGAACTATTGGGTCTATGAGTATATCTTACTGTTTCTCATAGATACTTGGTGATGAAATAGCTGAATTACCCATTAGTTATCTTGGCCACAGCACATAATAAGTAAAAAGAAATCTAGGTCAAATATTTCAGGAGATGTACTCAAATACAGTACTATAATGTATTGCTGCTGCTTACATTTACACAGATATAAAAATAGACTGCAATAGAATATATATCATCCTTGGAGCACATATATCTGGGAGGCAGTATTCTGGCAAGGCCTAACTTTTGTGCACATTTTAAGAGTAACATAATGAATGAAAAACACATGCTCCCTTTGTGGAATGCAAGCACCTATTCCTAAGAGAAAACCTAAAACCAGTAGGTATTTAGGTTTTTTTCTAAGCTCTTAATGATTCCTAACTCATTAATTATAAAGAGAAGTAAAGAATCATCCCTTTATACAAAATATTTTCTAATTACAACAAGGTCATGATAAAAATCCAAAAGAATTTCAAATTGCCATAAAAATATTGAAGAAACTGGTAAGTAACCTGCAAACACAAAGGCTTTCATATTAATAAAGGTATTTGCAATTTTTTAAAGATTCTTATATCTTTGTGGGCTTTACACACCAATTAACTAAACTAGGTCTGAACCTTCATCACTTAATGGCAAATACCACACGTACATTTCTCTTATGTAGTACTGTAATTATTTTGGCATTCTCCATGACTCTAATGGAGAAGGAGTTTCGTGGGGGAATTTCTCCTTTGTCTGTAATAAGGAGAAGCACATTGTTTATTAAGTAACATAATTAAAGCTTTTATTAGAGCAGCCTGATACAGGTTTGTTTTTCTTCCAAGATATAAGAATGTAATTCAATTTTTTAAAAAAAAATAGCACTTTCACAATTCCTCTCTAGCTTCTACTTCTTGTATTGCTGATATATGGAAATACCGAGCACAGCCATTTGCTGTTTCCAAATATATGCGAGAATTCCTTTATTTTATATTCAATTTTATCTTTGCTAAGTAGGTCCATTTTCAAGTAGAAAGTTGTGCTTGTCTGCAGTTATGTCTAAATAATTGTGTCCCAGTCACTAAACATCAGCAGGTGGCTTGTGTAGTATCAGCAGTGCATTTTACAGCTGTCCAAGACTTTGATGGAGTGACTTTAAATGCAAAGGAGGTAGTGAAACCAGACAATGACAGTGAGGACCCAGGGCCGTCTCATTCCCTACTGTCTGCACAACTAGCATTTATTTCTTATGAGATTTTTTTCATTCATCTTGCAAAATGCCAAAAGCATGCCTTTTAATTTAGAGTAATTTAATTTAATTTCTAACATTTTAACACAAATGGCTTTAAAAATAAAAGGAACAAAGTAATTACATTGAATTTCATGGTTTTAGAATCCTAAAAGCCATCATATTCTCTTGTGTAATTGAAGACTTCCATTAAGGAGGGGGGTTGGGAAGGAAAAAAATCTGTGGAACTTTTACCCTTCCCTTGTAACAAAAACAGAAAGAATTTATGCTGCTATTCCATTGAATATTTACTAGGAAAGAGGCCAGTGATGATTTGATGCTGCCCAGAAACATGGAAATCATTCAAGTGGGCCTTAATTCTGTTGGAAAAATGCCTCATAACTTCTTTCTTAATATCAGTTCAAGTTGAAAAAAAAGTCTCAGGAAGGATTAGCCCAGTTTTGGATGACGTTTTCATATCTCATAGAATGTAGCACTAGATTCTGAATTTAAGAGAATATGCCTAGAAAGATGAGTAGTTCATTGACTAGAACCATTAAGAGGTCATCCAGTAACCGTTGTTCCTACTATTTCATTCCCATAGGAAAGCCCAGGTGGACTTCAAAAATCAATACAGGTGAAGGCCTGGGTGGGGCAGGGCAGAGGGTAGGCCCCTCCTCAGTCTGGAATGCACCTTTCCTCTAAGGACTCTCTTTTTTACTCTTGGAAATCTTCTTGATCATTTTTTTTTTCAAGACTTAGTTGAAAATGCATGCCCCCTAGAAAGCCTTATCCCACCACTCCAGTTGGAATTAATCACCACTTGGCAGTGATTACAGTGGGTAAAAGGTAAATGTAACACTCTCTCCTATTTTATGGATAAATTTTATCTTGAGCTACCTTTCTAGGTGGCTTCCAGGGAAACCTGATAAAGTCAGAATGTCAGATTTGTCACCAGTTGATATTGGTTATGGCAGAAATGGCTCCATATTGATAAAATATTTTATTACTTATAAGATTTTAAATAAACTATAAATACTTAGTGGGGAGCCATAGCTTTGAACTTCCTTGAATGCAGTAATTAAACAAGACATACTCTTTGTACAGTGGCATTCTTAGTATATCTGACAACCACAGTGTGTTATTTTTCAAACACTCCCCTCTTCTAAATGTATAAAAATTCCAATATACATGACAGAGTGGAAACTTTCTTTCCAGGTAGTAACCTGGGGGAATTTTAGAGCAAATATCATATACTTCTCATCTCTGGAGACCAGTATCCTTTGTTGTTTTACATCAAGTGTTTTGGAAACTACTGCTTTATATATACTTTTTAAAAAATATATTTTATTGACTTTTTTACAGAGAGGAAGGGAGAGGGATAGAGAGTTAGAAACATCGATCAGCTGCCTCTTGCACACCCCCCTACTGGGGATGTGCCTGCAACCAAGATACATGCCCTTGACCAGAATCCAAACTGCGACCCTTCAGTCCACAGGCCGATGCTCTATCCACTGAGCCAAACCAGTTAGGGCTGATATATATTCTTAACAAACTTTCACTTTTACCCAAGATGAAACCACAGGTATTGGATTTACTCTCCCACCTAAAACAATATAAAAAATACATTAAAAAATATATATATAGCCCTGACCAGTTTGGCTCAGTGGATAGTGAGTCAGCCTTCAGACTCAAGGGTCACAGGTTCGATTCCGGTCAAGGGCATGTACCTTGGTTGTGGGCACATCCCCAGTAGGGAGTGTGCAGGAAGCAGCTGATCGATGTTTCTCTCTCATCAATGTTTCTAACTCTCTATCCCCTCTCCCTTCCTCTCTGTAAAAAATCAATAAAATATATTTTTTTAAAAAAGAATATATATCAGCTTCAAATTAACACATTTTATTATTTATGCCTTAGTAAATGTTATCTTCATTGGAAACTATAAAGCAAAAACTAAAACAATTTTTAAGTAAGGATAATTGACTTGCTAAAAGAGGAAACAAAATGAAATCACATAAAATGCTCTATTAAGCCTAAAGCAAGAAATAGATAAGAACTAATTAAAATTAAACTGGAAAAAAAGAAGAAATTAAAAACAATAGAGAAAATTAGCCAAATCAAAAGCTGGTTCTTTAAGATCAATAAAATTGGAAGCCTCTAGCCAAGCAAACCAAGAAGTAAAAAGGGACCAAGAATAAAGACAGATATGCATATGAGAAATTAAAGACAGGCCATCACTATCAAGCCCATGAACATTAAAAGGTAATAAAGAAATATTATGAGCAATTCTATGCCCACATCTGATAACTTAAATGAAATGTACCATTTCCTTGAAAGACACTAAAAACACAAAGAAAAACATCTAAACAGGCTTGTAAAGAAATATTAACATTAAATATATTAAATTAAAAAATGAATAGCTTTCAAAAAAAGACAGAAAAGTTACCTACATTTTTAAAAGAAGAGGTAAAACCTGTTTTCAGATAACATGATCCTGTACATAAAAATCCTAAAGACCTCACTAAAAATCAAGATTACAAAATACAACGTAAATAAACAAAAATTAATTGTATTTCTAACACATGAACAATCCAAAATAAAATTTAAAAAGCAATTCTATTTATATTAGCACAAAAATCAAATATGTAGAAATAAATTTAACACAAGTTGTATAAGACGTGTACACCAAAAGTTACAAAATATTGTTTTAAGACTTTTTATTAACTTGTCAATTGCAGTTGACATTCAATAGTATATTAGTTCCAGGTGTACAGCATAGAGGTTAGACAGTTATACAACTTACGAAGTTATCCCCTCAGTAAGTCTAATACCCACCTGACACCACACATAGTTATTATAATATTATTGACTATATTCTCTATGCTGTACTTCACATCCCTGTGACTATTTTGTATCCACCAATTTGTTCTCAACAACACTGATCAGAGAGATGCAAATTAAAACCACAATGAGATATCACCTCACATCTGTCAGAATGGCTACCGTCAATAAATCAACAAACAACAAGCATTGGCGAGGATTTGGAGAAAGAGGAACCTGGTGGGACTGCAGACTGGTGCAGCCACTGTGGAAAACAGTATGGAAGTTCCTCAAAAAATTAAAAATGGAACTCCCTTTTGACTCAGGGATTCCACTTCTGGGAATAGATCCTAAGAATCCTGAAACACCAATCAGAAAGAATATCTGCATCCCTATGTTCACAGCAGTGCTGTTTACAATAGGCAAGATCTGGAAGCAGTCCAAGTGCCCATCAGTAGATGAATGGATAAAAAAAAAAAAAAAAAGCTGTGTTACATTCACAATGGAATACTATTCGGCTGTAAAAAGGAAGCCACAGTATGGATGGGCCTGGAGATCATTATGCTAAGTAAAATAAGCCAATCAGAGAAAGAAAAATACCATATGATTCACTCATATGTGAAATCTAACCATCAAGTTAAACTGACCCACAAAATAGACTAGAGACATGGATACATGGTACAGACTGACAAATGTCAGGCAGAGATGGGTGGGGCAAACAGGATGAAAGAAGATGAAGAGAATAGCAAAAGAATATATATCCATAGTCCATGGACACAGACAACAATGTGCTGAAGGCCAGAGGTAGGAGAGGGAGGAATCTGGGTGTAGGGGGGCAAAGTGTGGGGGAATACGGGGATATGTGTAATAATATTAACAATAAAAATAAAATATAATTTAAAAAAGAATCTGTAGACATATTATGAAAATCAATTAGTGAACTCACCAAAATGAATAAATGTAAATTCAATAGCCAGCTACATTTCTAGACACCAGTAATCAATTAAAAGAATATGGTAATGAACATAATCATTTATAGTAGCTTAAAGACTATAACTTACAAAAGAATAAAACTAACAAACATACAAGACCTTTAAGGAGAAAATTGTGAAGCTGATTGAAAAACATTACAGAAGACCAAAATAATTGAAGAAACATATTACGTCAATAAATAGAAGACAACATTGTAACGTTGTCAATTCGCTCCATCTCTATTTCAAGATCTAAAATAATTCCTGTTAAATTATGATGAGTTTTAATGGAACTTGACAAGCTCATCTAAATTTTATTTGTAAGTACAAAGACTTAGAACAGTTGAGAAATCATTAAAGAAGGAAAACAAGGGCCGAAATCACCAACCATACATCAAGACAAATTCAATACTAGAGTAATCAAGGCAGTGTGGTATTGGAATGGAGACAAACATAACAGGTCAATGGAAAAAATCCACAAAACTCAAAACCAGTTCACACACTCACACATGTATAGACACTTGATATATAATGGAAGTGGCTTTAACTTTCAGTGAGACACCGAATAGGAATAAAACAACTGATTATCCATATGGGGGGATGAAAGAATTCATAATCCTTCCTCACTCTATACAAAATCAATTCCAGATGGATTAAAATAAAACTTTAAAGTTGTATAATAAAATGAGAGACATTCTTATAATCTTGAAAACTGGAGTGTTTATTAAACAAATACTAACCTTAGAAGCCCTATGCCCCACACCCATCAGTTACTGGAGGTGGGCCACCTTGAAACTGGGTCATAAACTTGGATGAGGCAGCTGAGCTCTCTCTCTCAAAGTGGCTGAAAGCTGAGAGTAGCCTTGCTGCGGCACTCCTGGCATCTGGGAAGCTAAATTCATGCCCAGAGGGGTAGGCGATGCAGGGGGTGTATCACTCAGGGTTCACTATAGAAGAAATACAAGGAAATTCTTTACTAATAGCCACTGTGGCTTTTGGATTGAAACTGTTTTCAGGTTTTAATTCCTTCAATATGGCCACTCACTATTTGACATTTCTGCAGCAAAATCTGGGGCCAGACCTGTGCCATTTATCTTAGATCTGCTTCCTTCTCTCCTAGCTCTTACCCTAGAGTTACCATGTTGCCATCTGCCTCCATCTGGGTCTTGGTAGGAGTCAAAATTGAGAACTTGACATGTGGAAATTGTGGGTTTGAATTGTGGCAGGCCTTCACATCAGGTTCAGTAACTGATGTCACTTCCAGTCACAGCCACTAAGCCCCTTCTACCACTACCCAACTACCACCCTCAGGATTAACCCAGGGCTGCCTTCTGGAGTCGGGTTTATCTTGCCTCCTCCCGCTCTCTGCAGGTTGGAAAATAAGATGAGACAACTTATTGAACATGATGGTGGTTAAACAAAGATTTATTTTGCTAGGGATGCATTTAATTCTCAGGGAGGCTTTTAAAATAAGATCTAGTCTTGTCTGGGAGATAACATCCTAAACAGTTATGTATAAATGACACTTTAATCTTAAGGAGGTATATTAAATTACAAACAATAACTTAGGTACTAGTTGAATTTAGAGTTTTAAAGCTCCTAACATACGAACTCAGGATCAGGCTTGGGTAGGGGAAGGGAGATGAGTAACCATCTCAAGGCCTTTCACAATAAGCCTGTAACAAATCCAAACAGAGACCAAGTTTTCTTACTTCCGAGCCAAGAGGCCAATTTGTGTCAGTGCTAATTTTAAAATCCCTTGGTCTCAAGTACTATAAGGTCTCAATTAGTTTGCTGTTTTCATTTGCATGAGGGACTCATGACTGGACCAAAACCAACTCAGTGGTTCTTAGAAAAGTGGCAAGGATTGAAAGGGAAAAAGAAAAAGATGAAAAGGTGCCATTCTATTTAACTGGAAACTATTGTTGTGATTAGAACACAAATTAATAGTTTTTTTCCTTCAGGCCAAAGTATCTAGAGAAGCAAATAAGCTCTTCAGTTAGTAAAATCAATCAACAGGATGACCTTTGGTCTCTGTTGTGCAGACTTGCTCACAGCCAGGGACATGGAGGGGAAATGTGCTGCATCGCATTAGCAACTCCGGGAGCCACCTCTTCTTCACAAAGAGGATTAATTTAGTCAAACAAATAAGTGGGAGATATTGTTCTGCTTGCTCCACAATACACCGTCTCAACTGCTCTCCTCAAAAGAAAAAATAACGGATGCTTAGAGTTCTGAATCAACAGCCAAATAGAGCTCTGTTCTTTCAGCCATTGTTCGCATTAACCCCATTGGAATATGCTGGCATTGTTTTAAATATAGTACATCATAATAAAAAATAAAATAAATAAAATAAAATCTCCCCACAGAGAATAAATAAATAAAGAACAAAGACTATACAGTGCTAATTCATTTGCTGCAAGATTTTAAAGGTTTGTGTGGAACTTGCTTTCCAATCTGGCTAAATATAATAACAAGACACTTTTTTAAAAAGATAATTGTTTTCAATATAAATTTCAGCCCCTCACTGACATTTGTTAGCACAGAGTCTGCTTGTGATGCTCGCATTTTTCCATCCTCACTGCTCTTTCATCTCCTCTTCTAAACTATTGACCTGAGATTCTTCCATGACTAAAGCCAGACCTCAAAGACTATGACATTGTGACCACAGTCCTGGGGGTTTACATTTATGTTACCTTGAAGCATCCATCATTTTTACTTGATGGGTGACATGGGCTTCTAAGTCAAAAGTTCCTACATCTTCCATATTGTCTATGACAATTTTGTGTATTCAGAAGGCACTCAATGTTTGTATTTAAGAGAATAACATTTTGTTCTCCCTGTTTAATTACTAATTAGTAAGTCAAAATATGAACTGTCAGATCAAATTACTTAATAATTATTCTTCCTGTAAGACTTCATGTTCCTGCTCACATGAGTGGTAAGAACTGGACCCTTTCTTCATCTTTGAAATTTTGAACACAGATCAAAGCACCCAAAATTAAGGGCACATCATTTCATAGGTTAGGTGCTCCCAGGAGAAGACCCTGAGACAAGAATTTGAGTACAAATTGTTCATTGGAAAGTGACTCTAGAAAACACCATAGGGAAAAGAAAGGAACCAATAAAGTGTCCATAATTAAATAGGTTATCAATGTGATTAACTGGAACTTAATCCTACTGGGTAACTCCAAGAGCCAATGTATAGCATGTGCAGTACAGTTATCCTACCACAGAGTGTGGAAGCAGGGGAATGTACTATACAATGACTCCCATTGACCTTGAGTGAGAGCTGGGGTGGGGGGAGGGTACTTATTTCACATACTTTCATCTTGCCTTGGGCATGGAGAAAGCAGGATATAGTGGCAAAGGCATAGGACACACACACACACACACACACACAAAGCAAGTGCTAGTCTTTAGAGGTTGGGCCTGAATGCAGATAAGGGGTATCAGTGAGGCATGCAGAAAACTAATCTACATTATTTGGACACTAAAATTAGCTTGGCCATCTCCATTGCTTGGTTCCTTGTATATATAGTGCTGCATTGCTGTGGAAAGAAAGACCTGAACTTACTGTTTCACCTAAAAAACATAATGCAAGTTTAAGGTATCAAAGGAGATGGTATAAACCAGAAACCAGGATGAAATGAGTTGGTCAAATATGAAAGAACACTATCTAAAGATGCCAGGAGGCAGAATAAAAATATTTTCAGCAACTCAAAAATTAAGACAAAGCATAACAAATGTTTTTCCCCCTTCTAAGTCAAATCAAAGCATGGTTTGAGGCCCTATTCCAAGAGTTAGTGTGAAGTTTAAAGTCAGTCATTTTTCATGGCTTCCTCTTAAACTCCAGGGTTGTACTAAGACCTGACAGTTCATATATGCAAGAAAAATATGGCCTCGTCAGAACCCAATTTTGTCTTATAGAAAACTAGTCATTTTCTAAGCCATGCAGGTCCATTTGAAGGCACCTGCCTGGAATCAGCTATTCCTCTGTGTCAAACCACAGCCATCCATGGGGCCACCCACACTAAAGACTTAGGTGTTTAGTACTTAACCATCCTTGAAAACACCTCAACCTCTCAGCCTCTTGGGATTTCATCTCACTTTTTTGCTCTGCGGTCAAGCCTGCCCCTATTCCATTCAAAGCACCAATCTCGCCAAAACCGGTTTGGCTCGGTGGATAGAGCGTAGGCCTGCGGACTGAGGGGTCCCGGGTTCGATTCAGGTCAAGGGCATGTACCTGGGTTGCGGGCGCATTCCCAGTGGGGGGTGTGCAGGAGGCAGCTGGTCGGTGTTTCTCTCACATCGATGTTTCTGGCTCTCTATCTTCCTCCCTTCCTCTCTGTAAAAAATCAGTAAAATATATATTTTTTTTAAAAAGCACCAATCTCTCCCCAACTTTTTCAAGTGATCCAGTCTCTGTTGGTTCAGACCAACTGCTCTCAAACATCAGTCGTGTTAAAACACAGCTTCCTCAGGGGTTTGAGAAGTTGGCGCACCGCAGAACACACTGCAAGAATAATTTGCAAAAACACTGTTTGGGATGTCTCTAAAGTGTGGCAATTTCTTTTCCCCCCAGAAACACTGAAAACTGCTGAATACCCTTGTGGTAAATAAGCCCAGAAATCAAGAAGACAAGATCCTGGCTGCCTTTTCTGTGAGGAAGAGATCAAAAAAGTTCATTACACAACAAGGCATCAGTTCATTCCTCAAGAACGCACTCTGTTACATATGTATTGTCATTGTGCTAACCATGGCTGTACATGAAAGTGGGAAAAGCTTTCAAGAATAGTCAATTTTGCCCTAACTGGTTTGGCCCAGTGGAGAGAGCATTGGTCTGCGGACTGAAGGGTCCCAGGTTTGATTCCGGTCAAGGGCATGTACCTGGGTTGCGGGCACATCCCCAGTGGTGGGTGTGCAGGAGGCAGCTGAGCGATGTTTCCCTCTCATCAATGTTTCTAACTCTCTATCCCTCTCCCTTCCTCTCTGTAAAAAAATCAATAAAATATATAAAAATAAAAAATAAAAAAAGAATAGTCAATTTTGCTCCATGTGTTTTCTTTAGGTAATATCAATACCATTTACACAACTTTTCTAAGTTTGCAAAATTTAGAGAAGATACTATTTGCTTTCACAGGATTTGAAATCTAAACATTTGATTTTCAGGCAACCCACTTAATTAACTACAGCAGACATGGAAGAATATTAATAAAATATTAATAAAATAATAAGAATAATAAAATAATTAAGAATATTAATAAAATAATAAAAATAAATAGTGAGCAATGCAGAATTCATTGTATTTTATTTACAATGCATTACAGGCATGTTTTGAAGGAGCTTTATTTTCTTAAACCTGTTAAAGTTCAACAAGTATTAAACCTGATTTATATTCCTCAAGCATATCTCCCCTGGAAGATTATGGAAATTATGCCTGGAGGCTACTGCAGAGTGAGCAAATAGTGAAAATCTCCCATGAATAACCTAGTAGCAGCCCCATGTGCCATTAGCACTAAGAATTGTGTTTGAATGAATGAATGGACATAAGAAGAAATCACAATGGACTGCACAATTGCTTCCTCATGGATAACCTAGAACAACGTTTCTTAAACTTGAACTGCCTCAGAACTCCCTGGAGGACTTGCTAGAACACTGACTCCTGGACTCCTCTCCCTGAGTTTCTGATTCAGCAGGTTTGGGGTAGAGCCCTGCATTTCTATCAAGGTCTCAACTGATACTGTTGCTCCCGGGGCTGGCCTAGTGACCACACTTGGTGAACCACTACACTGGGGCTACTTTTACATCACAAATCTGATTTCATATAAATATCCCTCGTTCTTCTTCTTCATTTCATTAACTATACCAGGAGAAAGCAGCTGAGAACCTGGCCAGCCTAGTTCCTGGTTCATAGAATCACCTGAGTTTTTGGATTGGAAGAAGTTGAGCAGGCTGGTGCCACCCCTGGGCTCCCTGGAAACTGAGCTGTAGTTGGAGGTCCTACTACCCTCCCGAAGTCCCCGCTCATCTGGAAAATTACTAAGCATCAGTGACATCCTAGAGAGCACAGATTTCTAAGATCCTTTAAGAACTATAAAGATGATGTATGTCTTTAATGGTGGGGTGAAGTGTAAAAGACTTTTATCTTAATTGTTTAAAATTGAGGTTAACCTTTTAAACTATCATCTTATAACAATATGTTAATTCTGTACCAACTGCTTTAATCCATATCCTGTGGATCTCAGTGATGAAGGAAAATGTGTAGGTTGAAACATCTGGACTTTTATGTTATCCCAGCAAATAAGTCACCTTTATGGTATTCATTTAAAAGGCACGAGAGGCTACCATTTGCCTGTTATTTTTTTTTTATTATTATTATTGATGCTTACTGGCTTTTTATGAAAAGTTTCATGCTTTGATAGAGTGATTCCTATCCAGCTTTGATTTTTAGCACAAAATTCATTTCGAGTTGATCTGCCAAGGTTGGGAAAATGCTTTTTGAAAATCCATAAGTAATCTAAACTTTTTCCCCCAGCTAACAATTCTTTATGTTTATTAATCATTATCTGAAAAAAATACACACATTTGTTAGCGGTGACTATTGCATGGTGATCTTGAATCGGGCTTTGTAAATATGCTGGCAAAGGTCCCAAGGGATAAAAGAGTTTATAATAAACAGGTAGTGGCATTTCAGCAGTTATTGCATTGAAGTGCTTTTTTCAGAAGAGACCATTACATGCATTGTCGTTGCTGCAAGTATGGACAGCTGCATAGCCTGACATCACTCCCAGCTCCGTCACTTGTTATGACCATATTTTGTGATGTGTCTTAGGCAGGAATACTAACGAGCCATTCTTGTGCTTCCTGGAAGGGAACACTGCTGGGTTTTGTTTGGTACATCTATAAATAGTGCTCTATTTCTAATGAATATATTAGTGGTATTCAATAAATACAAACTTACCATTTATGATATGGCAAGTATCCTTGCACCGTCCCATATTACAACAACCAGACATATATGGTGATTTCAGTGCAGATTTTCATTAATTAAATTTAAACATCAGCTCCTCAGTTGTATTAGTCACATTTCAAGGGCTCACTAGCCACATGTACCAGAGACTATGGGATAGTGCAGACACAGAACATTCCCACCATCACAGCGTCGTATTAGAAATGCAACCCTAAAGTGATACCAAAAGTTTGAAGCATCTGTGGGATGCAGTTACATAGCTAGAGCCCTAGGACATCAGCTGAGTACTGCAAATGAGTAAATATCAACAAGGAGTATTCTGGGCTTAAGCAGGTTTGTGGTTTATGTCACTAAAGACAAATACCCATGAATGTTTCTCATGAGCGACGATTCTCACTGCCCTAGCCAAAAGAGAGGACCTCACCCTGTTTCCCTTGCTGAGCACATCACAATCACACAAGGCACATGCAGTGACAGGCATGCTGGAGGGCAAACTCAGCTAACTCGCAGATTGTATTAGCAATGGAGCCAGGGCAAGGAGGCATCAAAAAAGTACTGATATCAGTTTGGACTTTGGGAGCAAGGAAACTGAATCTGAGTTCCAATACTGCATGACATAGACAAATTTTTACTCTCAGAGAGATCCAGTTTTTATGGTAATAAAAAAGGGAGTGTGATCAGTTGTTCAGAGGATAGAAATAGGATCATGTAGCCCAACTGGGTGTGGCTCAGTGGTTGATCGTTGACCCAGGAAATAAGAGGTCACTGGTTTGATTCCCGGTCAGGGCATAAGCCTAGGGTTTGCAGGCTCTGTCCCCAGTGTGGGGTATACAAGAGGCAACTAATCAATGATTCTCTCCCATCATTGATGTTTCTATCCCTTGCTCTTCTCCCTTCCTCTCTGAAATCAATAAAAATATTTTTTTCAAAAGAAATATGATCATGTATATAAAGCACTTACCATAATGCCTGGCACATGGCAAGCTTTCTAAAAATCTTGGCTAGCACTGCCTAGATGTGGAAAGCCAGCAGCAATGCAGAGATGGTCATCTGAAAACGTGAGCAAACCATTTCTCTAACCTGTGCCTTGGTTTTGATCTGACATCCACTTCCCTCAGCGTTGTTGCAAGGATAACATGAGATTATATATATATGAATGTACTGGATAAACTTTCAAATGACATAAAAATATTTTTACTTGTCATATTGCCTCAATAAAGCTGATTATTTTCCACACCTATCTTACATGGATTATTGGTATAAAAGTAGATAATATATATGAAGGATTTGTGGACAAAATAAGAAAGAACTACCCTAATGCAATTATGCTTTTTTATGCTCCATTTCACATGGATAACTCCAGGTTAATACAAGCACTTAACCTACCCCTTGACAAGAATGAGCATAAGTCGGATTAAACCAGCTTGATTCTGGGAACGAGAGGCCATGAAGCACCCCTCTCCTCCTCTAAAAAGGTTCCAAGGCTTTTCAACAACAAAGGAAGCCATCGATCCTTGGTCAGCAGTATTTTGCATTTGTTAAGAGAGCAAATTCAACTTGACATCTTCTATTTATTTTTCTAGCAGAGTTAAAGACCTTATGGAGGATTTGGAAAATTGTTCCAAAGTGACATCAGACCCATAGCAAGTAGGGTTAGCAAGGAAACCAAAGAATGCCACACATCAGGGAGATGTCATCTTAAAGTTTTGTTCTTCCTGCCCATCCTGTGTGGCTCAGTGGTTGAGCATTGACCTATAAATCAGGAGGTCATGGTTCCATTCCCAGTCAGTGCACATGCCTGTGTTGTGGGCTTGATCACCAGGAGAGGGCATGCAGGAGGCAGCAGATCGATAATTCTCATCATTGATGTTTTTCTCTCTCCTTCTCCCTTCCTCTCTGAAATCAATTAAAATATATACTCATTTTTTTAAAACAAAACAAAACACGTTTTGCTCTTCTTTAAAGAAAATAGAATTTGAATAAAGCCTAAATTTAGAAATGTCATATTGCAAGTCACACATCAATGTTAATTCTCTGGCATTCTATTAGCCCACTGGCTAATTTTACTTGTACTCTTGTTCTTATCACAGAGGGAAGAGGGATACATAAAAAAATATGTCTTTCAACGTGAAAAAGTGAAGAAAAGTGCCAGAATATAGGTCTTGGCCCTTATTAGCAGCTCAGAAATGTCATTCCAGTGGGGGGAAATTTTCAAGAATTGAAAGTTGCATGGAAATTATCCAAATCAAAAAGTTGCACAATATTGCCTCATTAAAAGTGTGTACTACAAACTGCATAGTCAGGCAGGGTTATTCACCTTTGTTGAGAGCAGATGTCTGAATTATACTGACATTTGAAATGAGGACACGCTGCCAGGAATGCTAAAATCTTCCAGGTCAACATCTAGGGGATGTTTATGACAGTTACTGCCCCCTGACATTTAGATGTTCATAGTTTTCTTACCTAACAACTTCTTGATACTCTTGTCAACCTTGTGAACTCATCTTTCAACACCTCCTACTTGATCAATTCCATATGTGAGTCCTCAGCTAGAGTGAACTACCTCAATTCATTCATTTATCCATCCATCCATCCATCCATCCATCCATCCATCCATCCATCCATCTATTCATCCACCTCTTGTTTTGTTTTGTTAATCCTCACCCACGGATATTTTCCCATTCATTTTTAGAAAGAGTGGAAAAGAGAGGGAAAGACAGAGAGAAACACTGATGTGAGAGAAACACATCGATTGGTTGCCTCCTGCATGTGCCCCAACCAGGACCCAGGCCGGGGAGGACCCTGCAACCAAGATATGTGTCCTTGACCTGAATTGAACCTGGGGCTCTTTGGTGTGCAGGCCAACATTCTATTCACTGAGCTAAATTGGCCAGGGCATCCATCCATCCCCTTTTATTCATTCATTCATTCATTCATTCATACAAACCTGCAGTATTCATTATCTTTTATCAGGTTTTACTAGGTGCTAGAAATAAAGCAAAACCACACATTAATACAGGTCCTCTCTCCTGTGCCTTGCTTTCCATTTCCTCTGTAATTTATCATAGTCCAGTGGTCAGCAAACTCATTAGTCAACAGAGCCAAATATCAACAGTACAACGACTGAAATTTCTTTTGAGAGCCAAATTTTTAAAACTTAAACTATATAGGTAGGTACATTGTTATTAACTTAATTAGGGTACTCCTAAGCTGGCCTTTGCTAAAAACGTCCTCAATCTGACTGAGGTATGTTCACTGAGGTCGACCCCTTCCAACTCTCCCAACCATACTCGTCTTGTATACTTGTTTCGTCTATCTCCTTTTGTTCATCCTCTCTATATGTGCAAACCATCTGAACATACCTTTCTCAATCCTCGACACTACATCTTCTTTTACTCCACAACGTTCCCAAAAATTAACTTAATAAACTTTACTTAAAGTTTTAAGTCAACTTCGCACTGTATGTGCGCACCCGCACGTGGTATTTTGTGGAAGAGCCACACTCAAGGGGCCAAAGAGCCACATGTAGCTTGCAAGCCACGGTTTGCCGACCACTGTCATAGTCAACTTTAAAATTTCACCTCTGTAGTTTAATTTTGGTTGGAAAAACTGGGCTTCTTCATGATATTTTTTAAATCTCCTGTTGACTTCCTAGTACATGCCCTATAGTTTGTTTTCTCTTCAGGCCTCCAATTTTATTCATGAAGGATGATTGTGCTGTCTGTGTACAAAGAAGAGATAAGACTTCCCTGCGGACCTCCATGTCACCTTGTCTTAAATCATGCACAGAAAGGCCATGAATTGTTACTATTATTTTTTCTGGAGTTATCTCTTAGCCCACAATAAGATAAATTTCTTTGAAAGACAGGCCATACATTAATATTTTTTAAAGCTATATTACCAAACATAGTGCTGTGGACTAGAAACTCAATAGATAATGTTGCATAAAATAAATCACAGACAAAACTTAGCTCAAGATCCAGCCAGTCACCACACAAAGCAAACAGGTATTTACAGTCAGAAGAGACACCAGGACTGAGCTCCTAGAGCAGAATTTCGTGGCAGTACTAGGATTAAAAACAGAAAAACTGCAAGAAGAAGACAGATGCCTAGATATGAAGGCGTTTTTTATAAGACTTCTGGTGATGAATCTGGCTCCATCAGGAATTGCTACTAATTCAAAGTCCAAGTAGTATTCTCAATCTTGGTGACATTAACATGTTTTCAACTATAAAAGTCAGAATACCTGGAAGTTGTCATTAGCATTTGTCTCTCCCTCCTCACCATCCCACCCACACATCCAATCTGTCACCAAGACCATCCAATTCCAACTCTTGGATATCTTCCCAGTCTCCATGGCTCCATCCATGCTTCCAACTAAGTTTAAGCTGTCATCATCCATTGCCCAGGTCACCCCAATAATCTTCTATCTTGTCTAGCCCTCTTCACTCTCACTCCCTGCCAATCAATTCTCTCCACAATATCTACAGTAATCCTAGACAATAAGGAGGTAATATGCAAATTAACCCTCACACCCTCACAAGGTAGCTGCATACGACCGGGCCAGCAGTGGGGTTAGTGAGGGACGACCAAACGACTGAGCAAACAGGCTGTGTGGGGTAACCAGGCCAGTGAGGGAGGGCATGAGGGGCAACCAGGCCAGCAGGGGGGGTGCAGTTAGGAGGGGCAGTTAGGGGTGATTAGGCTGGCAGGGGGGGGAGTGAGGGGCGACTAGGCCGGCGGGGGTTTAATTATTGGGGTGACCAGGCCAGCAAGGGGGGCTGTTGGGGGTGACCAGGGCGGCAAGGGCAGGGGCAATTAGGAGTGACCAGGCCAGCAGGGAGGGGGCAGTTGGGGGCAATCAGGCCAGCATGCAGAGGCAGTGAGGAGCGATCAGGCAGGCAGAGGGGTGGGCAGTTAGGGGTGACCAGGCAGGCAGGTGAGCAATTAGAAGCCAGTGGTCCAGGATTGTGAAAGGGATGTCCTGGGGATCGGGCCTAAACTGGCAGTCAGACATCCCCCAAGGGGTCCGGGATGGGAGAGGGTGCAGGCTGGGCTGAGGGGGCCCCCCTCCCCCGCCATGCATGAATTTCGTGCATCAGGTCTCTAGTCTCAAATAAAGATCTAATCACAACTTTGCCCTACTTAGTATCTTTCTGTGACTTCCTATTGCTCTCTTTGGAAAATTTTAATCCTTAGTTTGTCTAACAAATCTCTACACCTCCCAGGCTTTTCCTGTGTTGTTTGCTCTGTCAGGATCCCTCTTCCCACCACCTGCTTTCCCTGCCTTGCTCTTCTTACTTTGATGATCCCTTCCCAAGGTGTTCTTCCCTTAGTCCCTAATTCTATGTTTGCTGCCCTTGAAGGTAATACCTCTACATTCTCCAATTCTCTCATAAATGCACTTATCACACATGGTAATTATCTTATTTAAAATTCACTTTCTCTCACTAACTCTCAACTCCAAGGAGTCAGGAGAGATAAATGTCTTATTTGCAGTTATATTCCCCAGGGCTTGGCGCTATGCTAAAATATGTTGACTGAATAAGAGTGCCAAAGGGAGACTCTATTCATTTGCCTCTAAACTCTGCAGAGTTGTTACAGAATTAAATGATTATATATTTAAATATGCCAACTGCAATGCCTGATACAAAAGAGCTATTTAGTTTTGCCTAAAAATAGTAGTGACTCAATAAATAACATCAATTCATTTACCCACATGTATTCATGGCTACCACAGGCTAAATGTATTACTCCCTCTACTATAATGTATTTTAAATTGACTTTTTTGGGGGAAGAAGAGTCTTAATTCACTGAACAGAACTGAGGTATTATGGCCAACAATCAGTTTAACACCCAGGCAGGTGATCTTTCTCATCCTTGAATCGCAGTGCACACAATGGGACATTCCCTTCTATCTATATCAGCGGTTCTCAACCTGTGGGTCGAGACCCCTTTGGGGGTCGAACAACCCTTTCACAGGGGTCGCCTAAGACCATCAGAAAACACATATATAATTACATATTGTTTTTGTGATTAATCACTATGCTTTAATTATGTTCAATTTGTAACAATGAAATTGGGGGTCACCACAACATGAGGAACTATACTAAAGGGTCGCGGCATTAGGAAGGTTGAGAACCACTGATCTATATGGAAATGAAACTTTGCCAGAGTATCCCCTGAAGTTACTAAAGTCAAGGTAGATATGCCTGCTGTGAATGAAGGGTCCCTGGCAAGGCTGCTGGTACAAATGCAGCATCCACTGGAATGCCACCTGGGAAGAGGGAGAAAAGAATGAGAAGTCACTGGCAGCCTACAGCTCAGGGAACAGTAGAAATCTATTAAGTGAATGGATACTATTTACTGACATTGCTAAGTCCCCTTGACCTGTGTGTTGTCATCTGCACTTTTCCATCTTAGTCCATTCTGCCACTTTCTCTGCCACATTGGCCTGATCCTCCATGCTGACTGCCTGAGCCCATAAACTGACTTTGATCTCAACCAGAAGCTCTGACAGTGAAGGAGAGAAGCAGACTGAGTCGCCAGCTTCAGCTCTCATAAAGAAGCTGACTGCTTCGTTTTCGGATCATTACCTCTCTGGCATTTCCCCTCCCTGCTTC
Source organism: Myotis davidii (assembly GCF_000327345.1). Taxonomy (NCBI): domain Eukaryota; kingdom Metazoa; phylum Chordata; class Mammalia; order Chiroptera; family Vespertilionidae; genus Myotis; species Myotis davidii. The sequence goes on along the minus strand of NW_006284346.1, from coordinate 2,208,281 downwards.
TCCTACCAGCTGTTCTCTTCTCCCCTTCTCTGCCCACAAGTCTCCCATTAGCTATATTTTATTCCTCCTTCTCCGCTAATCCTCGGTTTCCTCCTGCTGGCCATTACTTTCCTCCAATGCTTTTGCCCCTCTGATACCCATTCCACTTCAAATGCTTTGTGGCAGAGAGAAAGATAAATCTAACAACAGTGAAGAGTAGAAAACTGTGCCTTTTTCCCCTAATTAAATCCTTCTTACTAAGGATATAAATATAGATCACCTGAGTTGTTTCCACATAAAGTTAGCATGGTAATACCTTCATCGCCTAAAAGTGTAGACCTACCATTTAAAAAATTACATCGTAACCAATCTCAGAGATGGCACTACATTTCTTTTAAAGCAAGCCTAAGGCCGAAACCGGTTTGGCTCAGTGGATAGAGCGTCGGCCTGCGGACTGAAAGGTCCCAGGTTCGATTCCGGTCAAGGGCATGTACCTGGGTTGCGCGCACTTCCCCAGTGGGGGACCTGCAGGAGACAGCTGATCGATGTTTCTAACTCTCTATCTCTCTCCTTTCCTCTCTGTAAAAAATCAATAAAATATATTTAAAAAAAAAAATAAAGCAAGCCTAAGTACCAAATAGCATCTTGGCAGAGTAACTCTTCACCCTTTCAGAAATTGAAAGAAAAGAGCTTTGATCTGCTTTAATCTTTAGTTCTTCCTGCAGGACCTTCCCTGGACTTGAAGCTGCAAGAAGCAGGAAAGGCAGCGTTAAGAGAGGAAGGAGAAATTAAAGCCAGACTTCTAAAAAAATCGGATTCCCCTAGGTTTGGAGCTATAGCAATCCAGGTATATATATTCATTTTTTTAAAGTATATTTTATTGATTTTTTACAGAGAGGAAGGGAGAGAGATAGAGAGTTAGAAACATGGATCAGCCACCTCCCGCACATCTCCTACTGGGGATGTGCCTGCAACCCAGGTACATGCCCTTGACCGGAATTGAACCTGGGACCTTTCAGTCTGCAGGCCGACGCTCTATCCACTGAGCCAAACCGGTTTTGGCTATATATTCATTTTTATTTATAATTAAAGATACATGAAAATCTCTAGCTACTTATAAATATGAAAATCCTTCATTATCTCCATTTATGAGGAAACCCTTGGATAGGACCTCCTGATCTCTAAGTTTACGAAAGTCCCTTTATTTCTTAAATAGAAGATAAAAGTTATTCCACTAATTGCCTTTTTTACAGAGTTTACTTAGTCTCATCATTTCACATTCAGAAGCAAATTTGCTAACTCCACTCATTGTTGCTAGAAGAAAACTAAAAGTGATCATTCAAAGGAGGGGACATCTTTTGATTAGAAACACCCAATTACTTGCTTTTACTTCTATTACCTCCAAAGAAGACGTCAAGATTAAACATTGTGAATAGCCAGAGAAGTAATGGTTCTGTCCATTTTCTCCTTCTCATTAGAGCCACCATCATAAATAAAGAAGTTTAAGAGGCACCTCAACAGTCTCCCAGGGAAGGTCACAAACAAATGGGGTTTCTTTCATAGTTTATTCCTTTCCTCCAACAGGTCTAGTCTGATTAAACAAAGCTAATTTCACATCTATTTGAAAATAATTATGCAATATTTTGTTTGAGTTATCAAGAAGGGTTCATAGTCTTGCAATTCGATGTTCTGGAGCTTCCAAGGGTAGTTTCTAAGTAGTCATATCCACAGAGACTTACAAGAAATAATAATAACAACAATGACAATAACCATCATTGTCACCAGCTATTGAGATCTTAGTGCCAAGCACTCTGCTAAGTACTTCACATGCATGAGCTTCTTTAATCTTTACACAGCTCAAAGAGGTTGTGTTATTGACCATAATTTATGCAGATAGATTTGCTAGAATTCAATGTAAGATACCTAACAAGATGCCTAAACCATGAGACCCCTATACATGCTAACCATTATTATAATTGTATAGTTGTTTCTTACTAATCAAAAGGCATAATAATGAAACAGAGTTCAGTGACGGTGGTTATAAAGAAAAGCTAAAATAATGTGTTCCAGATAAGAAGGCTTCTGGTGGTCCAACTGGCTTAGGAATAGAGTTTCCTACCCAGTCCCTACAGTTTATGAAAGTATATCTCCATGTTGACAAGGGGAACGCCTTGGGAGTAAACAATAAGCCGCTTGCATGATGTAAGGCTATATGATCCACGCCAAAAAGGAGACACCAAAATATATGAGGAAATACTGACACTGTTGTAAGTGCCAGTAAGTAGTCAGCGAGGCTCACTCACTGGCTCTTTTCACAGGCTTGACCCCACCAACCTAAGTGTCACCCATGATGTTAACATGCTTAATTATGCTTCATTGGTTTCCTGTTCTTGCCTGTCTCATTTCCTTCCTGGTGTGACCTGGAATCACCTCCATGGACATGACTTCCACTGAAATCCTCGTCTTGGGATCTGCTTCTGAGAGTCACAGGGTTATTGTGACAATTAAATGTACAACGAGGTCAAACTTTCACTCCTGCTAACCTCAAACTGGCTAAAACAAAATATGTAGCTATTTTATATTCTATACCTATTCTAATTTTCTCACAAGCCTCTAACATGCTAGAAAATAGTGGCAGGAGAATCTAGACATTTTTAAAAAGAAAGCACAATTAACAATCAGGTTTATTTTTTGATAAAATAAAAAAGACTGCTTCAAATTCAAACGATGTTCCATTCTTCCAGGGATTTAATCCTCTTGTTTCTACTCAACAAATAGTTATATACAGACATGATAATTTATTAAAAGATGATATATGATTGTCCAGCAAGTAATGTACTTTCCAAAATCAACTCTGCTTTCACTAGTTCCCAATACTTTTTTTAAAAAAAGTTTCTTGCAATTATTTTCAAATCCAACAGTTTTATTAAGAAAACTTTTTAAACGTAACGTAACTCCCTGAACAATTTAAACCATGTACTGAATTACTTGTCTAAACCCCTTCTAGTGAAATCATCTAAAACCTAATAATCATAATAAAAACAGACAATCTCATGCCGATTGTCAGCAGATGTAAATATGACCAGCAAAAAGATTTCACAGTACTGAGATGTCCTAACAAATATACATGAGACACCTACTAGTGTAATGTGAAGTATTATCATAAATATTTCACACTATATGTCATTTCTTAAAAATAAAGTACACTGGTGTCCAGATTGTCTGAGAGAGCTTTGCATAATTTCTAATTCACAACTTTGATAATTGCCCGAGTGGTTTCCAGTAGTGCAGAGTAGCCAAGAGCCCATAAAAGCACATTCCAATGAGGCTTTCAAATGTAGCAGCCACAAGGGCCAAACTTCTTTTGTTTTAGTCTCACGCCAGCTCATCCTGCACATCAAGGAGACTTTAATTGTTTCATTTTGGATCTGCTCAAAAGGAAATGCTAATATAAACAAATATCCTTCAGGGCACTAACTACCTTCATGCACAGCAGAATTAAACTTAATTTTTAAACACTAACATGAAGCATTTGAAGTATATTCAGTAAAACTGGTGATTTCAAAATGGGAGAAAAGGAGAATTTTATTGGTCAGCCATAAGTAGGTTTAAAAAGACTTCACTGAAGCATGAAGAATTAGGCACTTGGGCCTCTCTGGTTTGGTATTTGAGTTCATCTGATTTAGGTCTTTATACAAATAAAATCTGAGCTATATAAATCAACTCCAAAAAAATGCCAAGCTCAATTGGCTATCAACAAGAGATTTACCCAAAGTACATATTGCCATGTAAAAAAATAATTGATTTGTAAATTCTAAATTAAATAATTAAATATATGTAAAATATTAAAAGCATATATATAATACGAATAGATACTCCATATTAAAATATATTTTATTTTCACTGTCTCATTGGCATTAGAATAATGCAAAAATAAAGTCTTGTTTGCTGGCTCAATATAACATATGAGAGGGGCTCACAATATGCAAAATTTAACATCAATATCATTAGTTCTTTTTCCTTTTATAAATCATAACTCAAATGTGCAATATTTTAAAAGTACACCACTAAAAATGCACCTGCAATGATGAGATGGAGCGGGTTGCAGAACCTGATTAACATTTCGGAGATATCGCCATTATTTTTCCCGGAAAATACTTTTGATGGGAAAAAATCCTAAATTCAAAGAAAACATCAGTCAAAGGAATGTTTTTGGAGTCCCAAGTAGCAATTCTAAGGAGATATAAGCAGGAAGAAAATGAAGTAGAAAACTTATAAGCAAAACATCAGTCAAAGGAATGTTTTGGGAGTCCCAAGTAGCAATTCTAAGGAGATATAAGCAGGCTGATCTCTTCCAGGAAGAAAATGAAGTAGAAAACTTATAAGGGATATTAATTCAGCACTACGGAGACAATCCTGAGAGGGCAGAGGCATTGTTTTCAAAGGAAGCCGGCTTTTGTAACATAAAAAAGTTACAGCCTGGGGGGAGGGGGGTGTGTGAAAATTATATAGATCACACAATGGAAACTCCAAACTAAGCCATCAGCACTTGAAATCAAGGACTGACGACATGACCAAGACACTCCATCCAGGTAAACTACCAGAGCCACCATGGGTGGCATTTAACTGCTTTTCCTTCCAACAAGCAGCCTACAAGTGATACATGAAGGAAGAAAATTGTTAGTTGACACACATTTTGCTCAACTACAGACAAGCTGACTGGAAAAGAGGAGGAAGGCATGATGGAAAGCAAATTTGAATGAAGCTTTTTTAATTTATAAAAACATTATGCTTGAGTTAGATTCATTGAGCTCTAAGTATTGAGGAGATATGTTTAAAGAAACCATACAGATGTGATTCAAAATCTCATTGGCACAATTTGAAATAAGGTTAATAGTCATGTGAAATTTGTGACTGGGTGATCCCACTGACGGAGGCTATTCAACATAAGCCAATATAACTTTTAAAAATAAGTCTCTGGCCTTGGGACATTCTTTAAAAAAATCTTCTCTCACATCGAAATACAGCATAGAATCAACGTCCTCTGTCTGATTTCCAGGGGCTTTATTCTTCTTTCCTCTGTTCTTGTCCAGGGCCAGGGCTTTTCCCCTTATCAGCTGGTCCCTCTGCAGATATGGTCTTGCTTTCCATTCTCTTTAAACTTACCCTACAGCATTGTTTTAGAATCGTTTTCCAAAGATCTTTATTTAAAGCTGCAGTGTTTTGTCCCCAGATAGTCACCTCAGTCTTTCTTGTGTTGAGATAGCTACTCCCTGGGGATCCTGACCCCCATTACCAATGAAGTGGACAAAGATCTATATCCAGGGCACAGGGGCAGAAAAACCATTTATGCCTCAGGAGCTCTTTAATACAAAAGAACAAGAGACAGGCAGGGAAATCCATTAATAAGTTAAAGCCCCATAGGACCAACACTGTAAGTATTGCTTACAAAACAATTCCTATAGAGCAGCAAGGAGTCAATATTAACTTTCTAACCTGACTACACTTTCAAAAACGGCTCCTAGATATATAAAGCTACTTCTTGTTCAATTTACAGTCCCTCTTCCTACCTGTACCAGCTTTCCTTTATACTTCGCCCATTCTTATGTACATAATAATAAATAGTAATAAAGTCTTATGGGTACTTAGAGATGACTATGTGCTAGGTACTCTCTGAATTATTTCATTTAATCCTCATAATAAGGTGGTTACTATTATTATTATCCATGAATAACAAATAATAAAACCAACTCCAAAGAGCTTAAATAAGTTAACCAAGGTCACATTTGTAAATGGTGGAGCCAAGATTTGAACTAAGGTACATGTAGCTCCAGATCCCATGATCTTAACCTCTACATATCCTGCTTCCTATCTTTTTATCTTCTTGTCTCTCAACTACCCTTGTAGAGATTTATAACATTTGGCATTGGTTCTCTCGCCACACCAGTTTCTACGGCACATTTTTATGAATCATATTTTAGAATATCACTAAGTTCTCCAAGCACCAGAGCAGAAAAAGACAGGAAAAGAGACATCAAAGTAAAAAAAATCCTAAAGTTATACTTCATTCCTTTCCACTCCCAACTCAATCCTTACCTCTCTGGTTAGAGCACCCACGTACAATTCTCATTTATATTATATTCAGATCTCCCTCACAAACTTAACCTTGGAAAATCATAAAATACCCTTAAAAGAATGAGGTGTACAATTACAGAACAGAAATGCTTTAGCATAACTTAGCAAGCCCCATTATAGGGTGTATGCAAATACATGAAACTATATACATAAATCTGCTAGTATCAACATTTTACACTGTGTGGTGGGCACTTCCTACAGCCACTACAGGATTTAAAATAGACCTAAACATTTTAACCCCATGAACCTAACTAGTTTTCCCCAAAGATTTCCCCTATGCACATTAGAATCATTAAGAAAATTAATTTGTTCAATTAAGAAAAAATTCAAACTAGAATAGTATTAATAAAAAATTTATGTCCCCAATTTAATGAAATTCCTCATTTACAACTTGATTATTACTTTAAACATACGTATTTAAAGATAAAGGCACCCTAATTAACTAACAATTTCCCAGAAAATAATAATGTAGGAACCACATTTCAGTTCTTCAGATTCCCATAGAGCACACCAAATGTCTGGCTCAGAGTAGAAACTCAAAGAACATATTATCCCTAAGGTAAAAAATTACTGGGTTTTCTTAAATGTTTATGGATAACTGTGTCAAAAAAAAATCCTAAGCTCAAATTCAAAGTGTCCGGGATTCTTTCTAGTCATTAAGCAATTTTAGGAGAAGAAAAATGTCAAGTAAAGGACATTGATTCCTTTCAAACACATTTTCATAAACTGCTCTATAAGAAATGTAAACAACATGAAATGACTTTTCTTCAGGCACGTATACCTTTCTTAAAACTAGAAAAACATTCTACACTGTTCAAACATTAGAATTATGAAAACATCTATTAATGTTTTATTAATGGAAGGAAGAAAGTGAATCATTAATACTACCCATCCAGACAAAATACCCACTAAATAGAAGGTAATTTTCCAATTGAACATGCCAAGTATAGAGTATAGAAGTCTCCCATGAATATAGATTTTCAAAAAATGAACTCCTATTACAGAATCTGTTTTATACCATTTCTTTATCATCAGGTACTTTTGCCTAAAATGGAATTAGAATATCTATTTATGTGTTCAGCTAAATGAGCCATTGAAAACAAAGATGCTCTAATAACCAAGTGCTATATGGTCAAACTAATTAGATAGCTGAAATTACCAGCCTATATCTTGGATGAATTTTTTAAAATTAATTTTAGAAAGGGAGAAAGGGAGGGAGGGAAGGAAGGAGGGAGGAAGGAAGGGTAGGAGGGAGGAATATTAATGTCAGAGAGAAACATCAATCAGTACAAGCCCCAGCCGGGGATCAAACCTTTAACCTAGTATGTGTGCAAACCGGGAATTGAATGCGTGACAGGATGGTGCACAGGAAGACAATCAAACCAACTGAGCCACACCGGCCAGATAAAATATGGGAGGATATGTTAAATCATATCAAGCAATAATTTTCATAATCAAAATGCAATTCACTTATTTTATGTCCTCAATTGGCTTGAGATAGATCTATTTTTTCAAAGGGTCATTTTATTGCTAGCCTATCATTCTATTCAGAGAAGTTTTACTCATATTTGGTGTTACTTTCTGCCATTCAGAAACGCAGCTGTTTTCTTCACCCCAAACTGTCAGTCAGTGCATTGAAGACCACTGACAATCACCACCCAGGCTAAAACTGCTCAAGGGGAAAAAACAGCACTGGGGAGAAAGCCAAAATGCACAATTTGCATCAACTTAGCCACCCCAAATTATATAGGGTGAATATTAGTTCATTTAAAAATAAATCACAATTAATACATATGTCTAAGTAAAAATCTCTTTTTGTCACCTCACTAATGGCAATATTATGTTCAATTTACTATGGAAAAAAAACTTTTATAGGTTCAGTGTTCCACAATACAGGGCTGGGAAAAGTGGGTTTACAGTTGTGAGTATGAAAAACACAATTTATTCTTGTATTATATATTTTCCATACAAACAACTGTAAATCTACTTTTGCCCATCCCTGTATGCATACAACTCACATATACACACCTACACACATTTTACTTTTTAAAAATTTTAAATCCAGCCCTAACCAGTTTGGCTCAGTGGATAGAGCATTGACCTGTGGACTGAAAGGTCTCAGGTTCAATTCCGGTCAAGGGCATGTACCGTGGTTGCGGGCACATCCCCAGTAGGAGGTGTGCAGGAGGCAGCTGATTGATGTTGCTCTCTCATCGATGTTTCTAACTCTCTATCCCTCTCTCTTCCTCTCTGTAAAAAATCAATAAAATATATTTTTTTAAAAAGTGGGAATTCCCCTAAAAAATTTTTTTTAAATCCATAAGTGATCATTTAATTAAAATTTCAAGACACACACACACACACACACAAACTAGAGGCCTGGTGCATGAAACTTCAGGCACTCAGGGGTGTCCCTCAGTCAGGCCTGCACCCTCTTGCAGTCTGGGACCCCTCAGGAGATGTCCACCTGCTGGCTTTGGCCTGATCCTGGGGGACTGGGCCTAAACTGAAAGACATCCCTCTGGCAGTCCAGGAGCTCTTGGGGGATGTCCACCTGCCAGCTTAGGCCCATTCCCCAGGGGATCAGGTCTAAGCTGGCAGTCAGACATCCCTCTGGCAACCTGGGAGCCCTCGGGGGATGTTCAACTGACAGCTTAGGCCTATGCCACTGTTGGACATCCTTAACGCTGTTAAGGAGGCAGGAGAAGCTCCTGCTACTGCCGCTGCACTCACAGCCAACAGGCTGGCTTGTGGCTGAGCAGAGCTCCCCCTGTGAGAGTGCACTGACCACCAGGGGACAGTTTCCCCTGGTGGTCAGTGCGCATCATAGCAACCGGTCATTCTGCCATTAAGGTCAATTTGCATATTATCCTTTTATTATATAGGATAATTTTTCTCTAAATCTCCCTATAGTCTTCTCTTTAATATGTTAACTCAGAGATGGTGGTGGTGGTTGCTATTGCTGTTTTTATTAAATTAAATATGAATAAAAAACTAACCTAATTCTTAGTTATCTTTATCCTAATAACTCTGGCCCTAAGCAGCAGGTAATGGACTCATATCACGTCAGTGAAAGGGATTTCTGTGTTTGCCTGTGAACACTTACCCCGGGGATTTTCAAAGACTGAACTTGGATTTTGTAGCAAAGAGAACCAAATACCAGGTGTGATTTGTTCAGTGACACTTGGTAAACTCTTTCAAAGAGTTCCAATGTTTACATATTTTACTTTGAAAGCCCTGGCCATGCTCCCACTGCACATAACCCCTGCTTTCACATCATCCCGTTTTTCTGTCCTGTTGTTACAACTTGAATCCTGATGAGAAACCAGAAAAAAGAAAACACAAAAAAAACTTCCTGAACAGCTGCAGAGCCTACAGCTCTGTGCACACCGATGCAGTTGGCGCAGAGTTGTGCAAAGAGCCACAACTCACCACATGTACCGAGTTCCATTCGGAAGAAGGCTAGGCTTTTTAAGAGCATTATTGCTGAGGAGCCTTCAAAGATCTGAATACATGAGTCTGCACTACGAGGAAGCTGGACACAGGGTTGGTCACAGCAAGGTGCCAACGACACTTGCATTAGCTCTCCAAGTAAACTTGAGTAAAAGTACCCCAAAGGCACATTCCTCCGATGAAGAACAGCAATAGCCACATTGTTCTCTGGAGGCAAATAGAACTGGAAATGTCCTCAGGTCTCTCTTCAACCAGTAAAATGAGTGAAACTAAACTGCCTACAGTGAAACTTAAATCATCTACAGAAAGAGTTCAGCATAGAGTCTTCAAAATGATGTTTATAACTATGCTTATTATGTTGTCATTACCATCTTGATTTTTCAGGAAATCAGTTCTTAAGTATACATTATGGTGAGCCCAAGTATCTGGTTATAGGAATAATTTTTTTTTCTCCCTGACACCTTTTCTCTTCCTAGATGTTCTCTGTTAGCTACCCAGCACTGGGAACAGCAAATGACAAATGAGTGAATGAATGAATGAATGAATGATCAAATGAATATGATTTACCTCTATTGCATCTTATGTTAGTTATTTCCCATCATCTACTTCATGGAATTTTGCATCCTTTATTGTGAAACAACAATTTGTTCTCCATTTCTTCCCAGTCTGTATGAGAACCCTCTAGTCTTCACCTAAAGATTAGCTTTTACAACATTTGAAAGTTTAACTGGGCTATTTTCCTCTATTGTAAATAAGTGTGTTCCCACTATATCCATTTATCAGCTCTACCATGAGCACAACAATGACTGGGAAGATAAATAATAATAGCAGGCAAACTGATTTACCTCAAATTTTCTAAAATTACTAAATGTGCTTTTCTTTCACATAAGAGATTATGGGCTGACAGCACTAGCACATTAAATGTGGAACAGCAGCTCAGTTACACAGGTGTAGCCAATTGAGTTTACAGTGCAACTTTCCTATAAGCTTACCCTCTGATCAACTACACATTTGCTTCAGATCCAAATCACTGCAGAGAGTTTGTCTGTTAATTTGACTGGATTATGAGCTTTACTTCTCTCCATCCAACAGTTTAAGGGAAAAATAAAACCAAAAATATCCCTTTTGAAATAGACATACCAAAATATTCAGCTACACTTCTTATGCAAACTATTTTTGCATGGCACGAATTAATATAAAATTGAATAAGATTGTAACGCAAGGGCATAGCGTTCGGAATTCTCCCTTCTCAATGACCTCTCTGTTTTGAAACAAGTCTAAAGAAACAGCATCTTAATCCAATGTCACAAAGCATTTTCACATTTGCGACCAAAAAAAAAGTCATCACTCAAAATTAGCTTACTCTTCCGTGTCTTAGTATTTGTTAAGAAACTGCCATGTATATTTGAGAATGTTTGTTACTGCCAGCATCCTTTTGTGATGAAACACAAACAACAAATGTATAAGAGAGGCAAAAGGTGGCAGAGTTGAAAGAAGCTTAGTCTGAAGCTTAGAAAGGATGCTTTCCTATTAAGCAGGATAATAGAGTTGAAAGCAGTTCAGTGAAGAAAAGGAAGGAACAGCTGACTCCTCCTGAGGAGCGATTTTAGAGTGTTTTTCCCTTATTACTTCTGATGTGAGGTGAACATAAGACATTCTTCGTGTGCACTGACAGTACAGAAGCATGTTTCTAGCCTGAAAACAAGAATTAACTGAATCACACCTGACTAGGAGTTTTCAAACTACTGCTTGGGTACAGTCAGTAGAATAAAAAAGGAGTAGCTTTTGTAATAACTGCTAAATAGTTATCTTTATGCCACTAAGTTCTAAGTACGCATAGGAACAAAGGCATACCACTACCACAGCAACCATGAAAAGGCACCTGTTGAGTCTCCTACTCTTGGGAGCAAAATGGGCAACAAACAGTCCAAGTGGCTGCATTCCGAAATCCCTCACTGTCTGTGATCCAACCACACTTCCCATAGCTGCTTCCAGCCAGGCGGAACTCAGCCTGCAAGATGTGGGCAGTCACTGATGGGAGGACTTTGGCTGGAGGACTCCCTGCCAGCCTTACTGGAACTGTGGTACCACTGTGCTGCATCTAATACCTTCCTTCCTCCTTCCTCTCACCCTCCCTTCCTTTCTTCCAAGTCTGAGGGGTCAGACCTGCCTCTTGGTCTGAAGGTGCTTCCAGTCTTTCTCTGAATCTCTCCCCATGTTTATTGAGGATTTTTCTCAATAAATCTCATCTCATCAAATCCTACTACGGTGCCTGTTACGCAGAGAACTGTGACCTACACTTGTCTTCACACAAAAGAAAATCAGAGCACATCTATTTTTGTGAGCAATCCAATTTTAAAGTCACTGGAAAAATATATAAAGCAAGCAAGAGACTCCCCTTTTTGACTATAATTGTGCCCTGATTTATGTTTGGTATATTCCAATTTCTGTTTGTTAGCTTTCATTCAAGTTCAATATCATTATATTATTCTCCCCAATCTCTAATACACAGACATCTTGCCCCCATAACACACACACACGCACACACACACACACACACACACACACACACAAGGATACAACTGTTACCAAAGGAATTTTTTTCTTTCCTTTCTTTGTGGGTGAAGAGAGTGCGGGAGGGGAGAAGCAGTTTGTGGCAGAGATTGCTAGCTAATCACCAGAACCTTTTTGGACACAGCCGCTAGACTAAATTTCTCAGCCTCTTTGTGTGGCTAAGGGTGGCCACATGGCTGAGTTCTACCCAGTGAAATGTGGGCAAAAATGAAAGGCACCATTTCCATCTCTGGTCCATAAAAACTTTCCTATGTGATTCTTTTTTATAAGAGCACGAATTCATTCCTGAGGGCTCCACCTTTGTGACCTAATCACCTCTTCTTTAGGGTGGTTATACATCGGTAGAGAGCCAGAATACAGTGGTGAAAATCTAGTTTTTCTAATGGCCATGCCATCATATTATCATGTGAAATGTCCCAGATTTCTAAGTCAGAAGATTTGAGACTCTAAATTGAGGCTCCATCATATATTACTGTGTGAATATAAATCACTTACTATCAGCTTCTGTTTCCTCATTTATATGCTCGGATAATAACTCTTCCAGAAGAGATAGCTAGAGTGTCAGACAGGAAATGCATATGGAAGCATGTGATACTTCACATTTCACAAATGTTCCTTGAATCCAGATCTGACAACTTGAAATATTTATTCTTTCTTCCTTCTCTACTCCTATTGCTTTTCCACGAGGGCAGAGAATTGTGAAAGGTATGCCTGCTACATCTGCATTTAAGAGTGAATAATCTACTTTATTTTTAAACTAATAAATTATTACTAAAACATTCTTCATCAAAGACCATTATCCACTGAACCATTCTAATAAGAAGCTCAAGTAGCTGGCAGACTTTCATTTTTGAAGCCACTGAAGACCCCAGAAAGAACAATACCGTGTGTTCTACAGGGAGCTACCAGACCGATTCATCTTCTGTGTATGCTTCTCACTGAACACAGTGCCTGAGGGGCCCAAGGCTCCTGTTAATGCCCACTACTGCTAACTCTGTCATCTGCACCTTAACAACATTAGGATCCTAAAGGATTACTCAAAAACAGAGTCTGATTTAAAAGGTTGACTTTTCTAGACACCACATTTCAGAGATACTGTCTTTTATTTTTTCAATTTTCTCTTATTGCTCTAAATGGCATCAGAAGATGAATTTCAAAGAAGTATAATGTATTTAAGATTTCACTTACCAAACAAACGCAGGAAAAGATATCAAACATCTGCAGTTTTCAATCACACACCTAGCAGAGAAGCACAAGACGGTGTTAGTGAAGTGCATCATTTGGCATCCTTGTCATCAAAGGCAAATTTAAACACATAATTCAAAATGCCCATTGACAGAAGGTCTCTCTTGCTGAATATTAATCTGCCAGGATGAATCTGGAAACATCAATGTCTCTCAATTAGAGGCATAAACTTTAAAAATGAGAAAATCATGGTGGCATGAACAGGGCACAGGTGGGTAATTGACAAGCCCGCCTAATGTGGAAAAATCATAGGTGAGAGGAAAAGTCATAACAATAATATAAAGCTTCGGGTTTGCAAAGCCACTTCCCCCAAAGAGATTAGGGCCCTTGACATACATTATCTAACTAATCCCCTGCTACCTGCTGCAGGGCCAGCGTCAGCGCAGACACCTATTGGCGGTGATGCTGTGGCCATGGGCATCCTGTGGGGCAGCTATTTTGAACCCTATTTCTTCCCTTCTTTTTTCTATAATAAAGTGTGAGATTGGCATTAGAGTCACAGCTGGAGACGTAGGCAGCATCAGTTCCTACACCAATTTGTCCCTTTCCCCCACTTGTCACGCTACACAGGTAAACATCTCCAGGTACATTACTCATGGGCTGTAAATGTTTCTCTGAAAGAGAGTTCAAAGACATCAAAAACATCTATAACTACTAATTAGAGACCCGGTTAACAACATGAGATTATTTCCGAAAGCAGGTTACCTGTGTGACTCATTTGCGGCTTAACACTCCAGACAGTTCAGACATTTGAGTCTTTTTCAATCATTCTAATTTTCAGGGGACATGTCACTTTCATAAGGTATTCTCTTATGGAAAGTTGCAGAGGCACTCTAATTTTCAGGGGACATGTCACTTTCATAAGGTACTCTCTTATGAAAAGTTGCAGAGGGACAGTAAGGACTAAGTCTGAGTACTCACTGATTTGATTAATTTTAGCACTATGTGCAGGTGTTGCGCTTATACTGAAATCCTACTGCTTTCATGAAAGGCTGAGTTAAGGCTGGGATGCCACATCTGTCTGCCAGTTCTACCTACTAGGTATGGATTCTTGCTGCTCTATCCTGGGCATCATTTGTATTCTAAGAAATGCAGTATTTAAGGCCCCACTGAACTAAGACCTCAATCTACTGAATCAGAATCTACATTTTAACATGATCACAAGGTCACTGCTGTGCATGTAAATTTGGGGGGAGCACTAAGTTGAAATACTACCAGAAATCCCCAACACAAAAGTAAAGCAACTAAAACACAATATAACAAGTTTCTGTAGCAAGGTCAGATATTTGGTCCAATCTATTTTCCATTTATCAGATCACCAACATTACCCCATGTCCCCCCTCTTCCATTTTCAAAATATGCCTTGGTCTATTAGGTAAATGTAAGATAAATATAGTAAAAAGGTCCATTTTTGTTCCCCTTTTAGATACTCAGCAACGACACTGTCCACCTCAAATACTGAGAAGGGAAAGTTAAGGTCCTACAAAGGAAGAAAGTAAAGAGCTTTGGGTTCCCAAGAGGAAACTACAGTTCTGCTTTGCTTCAGATACTGAAGCAACTTTGCTCTTCTTGATTGCAATTAATTGGTTTACCATCCTCCAGTGTGACATACTAGTGTCTTCAATGGAAATGAAATGCATTTGAAATTTTTCTGCTTCTATTATATTTTATGGTTCTAATGTCATTCTACTATGAAAATGTCACTGAACTCTTCTAAATATTAAATTCGAAGCAGAAGCTATAAATAAAGACTGTCACTTTTATCGATGTGAATGAATTCATAGAGAGTTTTGACAGAAATCTCTTACTGACATTGAAATGTGGGGTCATTAACTAACACACTGGAAAGTTCCACTAGAGTAAGAGGGGTCCTCCTCAATAAAGCCCCAAACCATCCATCCAGAATTTTCCTCACAGAAAGTTATTTTTTAACTATTAAGCTTTCTCATCAAATGTCTTTTATAACCATAACAATCAATTCTGGCCACGGTAACTGTATTAATTTTCCCCATGTGGCATGAGCGATAGCAACTTATACCAAGGAAGAGTAGATTAGAAACACAAAGCACTTGAAACCACATCATTGTCTTCATGGTCTGCCAAGCCCAACACTCATCCAGGAGAATTAAAAATTCTTGTGCGGCAGCCATCGACTCTGTGGACTAATTACTACTTTTTGACATTTTGCCAATAACCCTGGGTAAAAATCTTGTGCTCTCCTCACCCACTGGTATAAACAGAGACTGTGAGAGATCATTTCTTTTGAGAAATCTATCAATAATCTATAATATTTTAGAGTGAAATTTTCCAACTTCCACAGAACATTAATCTTATATATATTATTCTCAAAAAGGGCTTCATATTCAACTGACCACCAATATGAGATTCTGAGGTCTAAAGAGACTATCCTTCTGTCTAGAAAAAAAAAGAAGACATAATGTAATGTGGCCTGGTTACTCAAGGATAAGGTGACTTCTGAAGACCCAAACCTGGATTGTAATGTGAGAAGAGAATCATTATACCAGGGCAGAAGGCAGAAAAAGTGCGTCAGGCTTCTTATGAAAATATAAAATTCTAGATACTGCAGTATATTGTGCCAACTCCTGCAAAGAAACTTTTGATTTTGGCTGAAACATACCACTGAGATGCTGAATACGTTTCTAATAGCTAAGAGATAAAAGAACAGGAAGTCAATCAAAAACGTACCGCCTGTCATCTGTGTTCGGGATAGACAATGCTCCCTAACTTGATGGCGTACTTAGGGACACTTAAACAGATGGTGACATGAGTCAATTTTCTTAAGACTCATCAAAGGGAAGGGAAGAAAGTCATTGGCTGTTTATTAAAACAATGCTAAGTTTTTATAACATATGAAATATAATGAGTCAAAGACAATAGTCATTGATTTCTTGCTTACAATAAGTCCCTAATGAGAGAGATTGTGATAGGAAAAAAACTTATTACTGAAATGCATCATAAAACCTTGGTAAAAATATCCAATTCCCTGCCCTTCAGGCCTGCTTCATCACACTGACGGGCCCTGCAAAGGGGTTGTATTCTAAGCAAATTCCTGCCAGGACGTGAAGTGGAAAGTCCCACCATTGTGTTATTTCGTTTTGATTAGGGCCACATTATTCTGACATGTGGCTGTTTTTTTCTAGTAATTCACAAAAAGCACTCAGTCTCAAAAAGGGTCAAGAGACGTGATCAGCAAAATATATAACAATCGGTTCAACATGGGTACTGAGAGCCATAGAGCTGCCAAATCGTCAGAGAAGAGGCCAGCCACAAGCCTGAACCAAGTCATGCCTGCTGATGTGAACTCTGCTCTCCGTTCATACCTGGAGGAAAGTATAGTTACTCTCCAGACACCTGGGAGCTCAGGCTGTAGGAGCACATTTAGAATCTGAGGGTGGGTTTTGAATAAAAGGTCAAGAACCAGTTGTATCGATCAAGCTCAACTATTATCATTACACCGTGTCTTTAAGCCAAAAGCTTCTCCCAGCCCCAAGTTCCTGAAGGGTTTGAATATGAATGCACTAAATCTTGAAGCTTCCTATTCAGGGAATATGTGCCTATCCTTCAAGAACCTCTGTGGAGTTCAGCATCTGGATAGGGAAGGGAAGGAAGCTGATGCTATGTAGCAGAAGTCATAAATATGATAGGGGTCGTGATTGACTTATCTTGTATGTGGGATCCAGGAAAATGAACTCCCAAGCAGGTCCACCTTGTATAGCAGACGGAAATCAGGACCACAGAGAGCCAAGTCCAGAGAAAGTAGATGAGCATCCCAATGCAATTTTTCTGTCCCTTTCTATGCCTCCAAGAAGGGATTTCTCACAGAGGAAAATTGGTCAGAGAATGTGTCAGGTGTCACATCTCAAGCCCAAGCTATGTTATCCGCAAATAATAAACAATGTAAGTGTTCCATTAAGATCCCCTTGGATCTCTATTTTGCTATTTTCATGCACCTGCACCCGCCAGATCTGGAGTGTTTTTAACAGACAGGACCTGAAGTTCTTTGGCTTCTGGAGTCTTTTGGCCTGTAAGAAAGTACCTGGGCAGAAGTACCTGGAAGTTTATGTTCACCTGGATCAGACCAACAACTAACATGTGTGGTAGTTATTCCCTCGCCCAACTCCCTTGCCTGGATGTGTGACAACTCTGACTTGTGACTTCTACGTCTGCATTCCACAAAGGATCAAGACAAAGGCACCCTCATGGAATTCTGCCTGAGATCTCACACTTCTTTAGCTTCTCCCTCTTTCTGGCCCAAGCTCCAATCCATTTCTAGTTTTCCTTGGACATTTCTATAATAAGTCACTTGCACACAAAACTTCATCTTAGGATCTGCTTCTGCGGAACCTAAGATGCTGGGATTCAAAGGTGACCTGACCATAGAAAGGTAGCTAACATTCATAGATTTAGCAGAAACCTCAGGGATTCATGGCGGCTTTGAGGAGTCATAAGTGGCTAATCCTATTTTGTCCTTTAGAAACACACTGAAAGCTACATAGACTTTGTTCTGCACAAAGAAAGATAAATGATGTTTGTACTTTAAAGTCAAAGAATCATACTTTTTTGGCATAGATTCCTCTATCCCATATCTCTCCTCCTAAGGTGTCCAGTAAATAAGAAATCTATTTGGAGACAAAACTAAGATAAATGTGTCTCCTTTAGTTCCTAATAAATAGAACTGAGAAGGTGTACGAGATAAATATAAGATCCAATAAGGCCTTCAAGCAAGTACATTTAATTAGCTGGGCTAATAGAGAGAAGAAAGGCCATATATAATCCAAGCCAAGAGATTATCTAAAAATAATTTATGTTTGCTCTATTTAACCTAGTTCATTTTCCAATTTGTCTTTGCTTTAGGCAACTATTCAGGTGAGATTTCTTTCCCTGAGTACACAGCAGCTGGGGCCAAGAAGAACATGGCCAGAAACACACTCAAGAACAAAGGTCTTCGGTATAATTTGCCATAGAGAGTGCAAGAAGCATATTTGCTTCATGTGGCTTATAGACAATCGAATCCAAGTAATTTAAAACATTAGAAATAAAGACATTTCTTGTTAGATTATGTTTTTATTGGGATTGTTTTAAAAATCAGAGATGATTGTGGTGCTACACTCCCAGTAATAGTTCCTGATGAGGAACTATTAAGAACAGAAATGGACATTTCTGGAGAGCAGCTTTATTTTTATTCCATAAGAAAAGTTTTAATAGATAGTATGAGACTGCAAATGAAACATCTGAAATATATTTGTTGGGTGTAAAATTGGTAGCAATTGTTAAAAGGTTAATGAGAAAATATTTCGCATGACTTACTGTGGTGAGTTATTTTATTTATTTAGATGACATTTGGCTTATGATGGAACACTGAAATTGAAATTAGATTCTCCATAGTGGAAATTGTTAAGTTAAAGACCGTCATTTTTTAAACTCAATTACAAGAATGGAAAAGTGTTTTAGAAAATAATTGATTTAGCATGCTTAATTGGGAATAACAGAGTCTGGATGAAAGTAGGCTACCAGAAGGCAAAGTGGACTGTGTTTTGCTAATTTTGAGAAATTTCAACATCAACATATTGCAATGTTTGTAGTTAGGAAATAAACTCAAGACAAACTCAAGTTTAAAATTTTCAGGAAAAAAAAATGCAAGACTTTAAGAGAAGAATTATTAAATTAATAAGATTTGTATTTATAATAATAAACTAAATAAGCAACTGTGTCTTTATCTTATAATCTTTAATTTGATAAGGTAGTCAGTCCAGTGAGTATTAAAGGAGAGAATGCATTTGCATTTAATAAGTAGGTTATTATTTCTACGATAATTACATCTTTGTGGAAAGTCTAATGACATTCACCCTGGCACACAAAAAAACATCTTGGAGGAGGACACAATCATATCAAAGGATACACAGTTTTACCTGCAGAGATTTTTCAGTTTATCTTTTCCTGCACCCAAGGATTCTGAATCAATGGCCACCTCCTAGTGAGAGTCATTGCCTTAGTGGCCCACTATTACTGAAACATGTTCAGTGTATTTCTTTAATATATTGGATTGTTTTATACAGAAACTCAATTCAAGTCTTGAGCACCTACTATATGCTAGTCATTTCTCAGGGTGCTGGGATATAGGTGCTGAACAAAAGAGAAAAGATTCCTGTCCTCCTGAAAACTTTTACAGTCCATTATTTTTATTCTGTTCTCATTTATATGTTGCTTAAAAGCGCGAGGCATTGATCTATAAAAAATAATATTTCCTTTAATCCTCGCAACACTTTATCTGTCATGTATATATCTAATAATTGGTAAAGCCATGATTGAAATCTAACCACTTTCCTTCTACATTTGTACTTTTAAGCAGCCAATAAATAAGTTAACAAACAAATGTGCTATTTATAGGATATACCAAGTAAAAGAACAATCTTCTCTATCTCAGTCATGGTGTGACCAGAGAAAGAGACCAACAGGAGATATATGTGCTATCACCATGTCTAAGACTGGAGCTTGAAATCCACACAGCAGGCAGGGAAGACAGAACCAGTGCATGCTGGGATCCCACAGGGACAGAGTGAAACCCCTGTCCATTCTTGTTGTTGGAAAGAGAATCCCGAATCATATGCACCTGGACCAGATGCTGCCTCACACCAAGGAAGCAAGTCATAGATCCCCAGCAACAACGTGTACATACTGTGAAATGTCTGCATTCTCCTTTCTAGTCTCCAACTCTGGAGATTTTCCTTTCTAGCCTTCCTTAATGATAAATGCACTAAAAAGGGAATTCTGGGGAACATGGTCCAACCTAGCCAAGCTGATACATCACGAAGCCATTGCAAATGCTCTCAAAGGAAATAGTGAGTAATACCCTGACCTTAAAAAATCTAGAATCAAATCTAGAAGACAATGGAAATGTCCTTAACACCACAGAAATATACAATTTTTCTAAAATAAAAACTCTTTAAAAAAAAAAGGCAGGTGGTGAGACCTAGAATCTGGAAGAAAACTAACTAAAGTTTAGTCAAGCTGAGAGAAATATAAAGGCTGACTTGGTTAGAGTAAAAAGAAAAAAAAACTATCACCATTTACTCTCAATAAAGAAGCTATTAAGCATGAATTTTAGCAAGAATATAATTGAACTAGGAAGGGAGGAGTGGTATGCAAGAAAAAAAACGCTGAATGAAGAACTTGGAAAACACATTAGTAAATTAAAATGCATAAACAGGATATATAACAAAAATTAAAAATTGGGAGAATTTTCAACTGAGATGGAACCAAAATATTTGACAAGAATAACCTAAAATTATACTCTTTGATAAGCACATCAAGATACTGGGAGCTCTGCACTTAGACTATACGAAGAATGCGAACAGTTCTCACTGAGAAATAAAAAATATTTCTCTGAACCAATAGTTATTTTAATATCCTTAACAGAATGTATTATGTCATATTGTATTTCTTCAGAATTTGAAAAACTCTGAAAAATAACTTGTTAAAGAGTTTAAAATGACTAAAGAAATAAAACAGGTTATGATTATCCTCCCAAATACTTTACAGAGATTTGAGGGTAATGTATTAAGCTACTTATTAGACAAAGAGGAAGGCATGTTAGCTGGCATGGGTCTGAAAAGATGAACCAAGCAGAGCTGCAGTATCTGTGAATTAGAAACCCAAATCAGAATTGATAAAATGCTTATGCTTACTTTTGATGAGCCCAAGGAAAGCCAGGAAAGCACACAGATTTAAAATGCGTTATCGAGTGAAAATGGAAAGAAGAAAATTTCAAGAGTCATTCTTTCCAGTTGGCACTGCTGTTACAGCATTTTGTTGATGATGAAATGTAAAGCAGAAATGGTACATAACAGCAGATGGGACATTTCTATTTATCATGGCCAGACTCATCAATTTATTGTGCTGTTTCATAGCAAAAGAAAGTGTTAGTCATAGCAATCGACTCTGAAGAAAATTCTCAAGGCACACAATCAGAGAATCCACTGGGGAGAAAGCAGGCTCCTGCTTTTAGGCAAGTGTGGTCTCCATGGTTCCTTTTATCGATGAAAGTCCATCAGTGGCTTGTCGGAGATGTCACAGGTAACATGAAACATCAGACTATGGAGAAAAGTGCAGGCTTAATAGCTACCCAGTTGCTTGCTGACTTGTCCTGTATAGATATTTGAATCTCATAAAATCTGAAACATTCAAAACTTTTTGCCTACAACAACAACAAAAAAATATCAAGAGTATATACTAAATCAACACTTGTCCTGGCAGCATATCTATGCAGCTCATTACCTGTGAATTTATTACATATAAAAAAGTAAAATTTAATGCCGAGAAAAGAGAACTGATTACATGAGCACTCATACATCTATCGTTGTCAACAGGTTTTTTTGGACAGTATAGATTGCCTTAAAATATTTGAAAGCACTCAGATAGTAAGGTAAGACATGTGTCCAAGTTTCATTGCCTTTTGTAAACCCCCAGTAATGCATAAACTTCTTAGAATAAAAATTGCACCCAGAACAAAAAGACCACGATAATTGGAATTTCTTGGTCAGGGAGTGTTCTGTTTTATTACATTTCTAATAGTCTTAGGTTTGAATATAACTCCCTTCCAGGTAGTGGCTTATTATATATAGCCCTTTATAGTGGACATATATTTGAAGTCACCACTATGAATGTCAATTATCATTGTTGTTTCTTAGGATTAAAAACAATCTCAATTCCTCTCCTGGATTCTACTTTACGGTTACTAAATCTCAGATCTCAGTTTATTTTCTATTTGTCTCTTCCAATTAAAGTCAAGTGTAAAAATTACTGCCACTGTGAGGGTTCAGGGAGTTGAGGTTTTTCTATACTCTGTCCACTTTAAAATGTTATAGTGTGACTTAGAAATAAAAAAAAATAGTACATATAACAAAAAATGTAAATTCGCTTTTTACTAAGGTTTATGAAAGTATACTTACTTGATTGCCACAATACCATTATGAAATAAAGAAGGGTGCTCCTACATTGAAAAACTGAAACTCAAAAAGTTTAATTCATCTTTTGTTTTTGTGATATTTTTCCATTGATTTTTAGGGAGACTGGAAGAGGAAAAGACAGAAAGAAACATCGATGTAAGAGAAACACACTGACTGGTTGCCTCTGCATGAGCCCTGACCAGGCTTTAGGCCTGCGGAGGAACCTGAAACCAAGCTATGTGCCCTTGACTGGAATCGAACCCAGGACCCTTCAGTCCACACGC
>NW_006284346.1:2182208-2182943 GCF_000327345.1 Myotis davidii | reverse complement strand
AGGGCAGTGATCGGCAAACCGCGATTTGTGAACCACATGCGGCTCTTTGGCCCCGTGGCATGGGCCACAAAGTTTCAACCGCACTGCACGTGTGCGCCCACACGTGGTATTTTGTGGAAGAGCCACATTCCAGGGACCAATTTGCCAACCACTGGTCTAGGGTAAGAGGAGCAGCTAAACACACCTAGGGGAGTTCTTCCATGTTCATGGAAAGGTACTGTACATCAGAAAATGCCAAAAGCCCACCAGAGGGTGAGAAATTCACTAGTGAGAGCTCAAAGGGCAAACGTGTCCAAACTGGGGTCAAAGTGACAACAGCAGGCTTTCACTCCTACCTTTCATGATGCCACTTTTGACTACCCTTATTATGAAACTAGAGGCCCAGTGCACAAAAATTTGTGCACTCGGTGGGGAGGGGGATCCCTCAGCCCAGCCTGTGCCCTCTCGCAGTCCGGGACCTCTCAGGAGATAACAACCTGCTGGCTTAGGCCTGCTCCCGGGTGGCAGAGGGCAGGCCCAATCCCTAGGTGCAGCCCCTGGTTGGGCTCAGAGCAGGGCCGATTGGGGAGTTGGGGCACCGCACCCTGTCATGCACAGAGCAGGGTGGATCAGGAGGTTGCGATGCCAACCTCAATCATGCTCAGGGTAGGGCCAACTGGGAGATTGGGGTGCCCCCTGTCACACTCAAGGCAGGGTCGATGGGGAGGGGGTGGGCCCACCCCCTGTCACGCACAG
>NW_006284346.1:2159801-2180727 GCF_000327345.1 Myotis davidii | reverse complement strand
TCAATTCTTCCTCTAGATAACAGCATAATCTTGTAGTTATTTAGTATCGTATCACAGTCCTTTGGGTTTGCTACTGTAATTTTATTGTTCCTCCACAGCTCCTAGTATAGGGCCTGATAATAGGAATCACTCAGTAAACACTGGCTACAGAAATGATTCAAAGCAAAGTATGTGCCAGCACCCCAACTCACTTATTGGAATTAAGAGAGCCCTGAAGTGAGCCCTGAAACCTGAGTAAAGGACAGTGAACAAAGTGAAGGAGGAGATATACAGGGTGGGGCAAGAGTGGGTTTAGAGTTGTTCATATGGAAAATAATGCAATAATTACTAAATAATAATATGTAATAATAAAGAATAAATTGTGTTACACACACATACTCACAACTGTAAATCTTCTTTTGCCCACCCTGTAGTAGGAAAGTATTCTCAATGATTTTCTCTATGTACTGTCTCCTATTTTTTGTTCTTTTTTTTAAATCTTTTTTTTTGAATATGTTTTTATTGATTTCAGAGAGGAAGGGAGAGGGAGAGAGAGATAGACATGTCAATGAAGAGAGAGAATCATTGCTCGACTGCCTCCTGCACGCCCCACACTGGGGATGGAGCCTCTAACTCAGGGAACCGAACTGTGACCTCCTAGTTCATAGATCGACATTCAACCACTGAGCCACACAGGCCTGGATTTTTTGTTTACTTAATTTCAGCTTTTACTGAAGTCCCATAGTCCTCATTAAAAGTCACACTCCCATGTGCGTTTATCCAGAGCATCACTTTGCATCACTTTATACAAATAATATTTTGAAATACTCATTTCTAGAACTATGTTTTCAATATACCCAGTGAACACAGTCAGAGTCTTGCCACACAGACTGTTATAAATATGTAATAACATACGAGTACCTATAACATTTCCCACATTTGTAAGTTATTGGCACAATAAAGTCCAAGTCTCTGAGGACTGTTACCCATGAATGTCAATGAAATCTAACTAACTTTGGCAGAAAGATTATAGTTGCTTTTGGATCTGCCTCATTGCTCTCACAAAACTATAAGCTCCTTAAGCTCCTCACTTAAAGTAGGGCATGGTTTCCATTCATCACTCTATGTCTCATTGCACTTAATAACAGCTAACATTTAATGAACCCCTAATAAGTATCCTGTACTCTGCTAAGCATTTTCCATGTCTTATCTCAACCCCGGTAAGGTAAATATTACCAACATCATCTTTATTTTGCATTTAGGCAGGTGAATTAACCTTCCCACAGCCATCTAGCTTATGAGTGTCAGATCCCAAATCCAAATCCAAGACCACTGATTCCAAACACCATGCTTTATCATCCTATCTTAATGACTTGCATGTTTAATTATTTATTGAATGAGGAAATGAGAGTTGATACACATCAGATAAAATTTCCTTATTTTAACTGTGAGCAGCAGAGTCAAAGAATCCTAAAACTGAGATTATATGCGATACGGCAGCCAAATTTCATCCCTCATCCACCTGTAACATAGTGGTTCAAAGGAAACTAACTTTTGCATCATGTTGTTAAAATTATTTCTCAGTAATTCACAACATAAAAAAAACAACCTTATACAAGAAGTAAGTTTTTACCACACTGATCTATAGACTCAATGAAACTGCAATTAAAAGTTATTTGGGGGATATTGACAAACTGATTCTAAAGTTTACATGAAGAGGCAAGACTCACAACAGCCAGCGTGATATTGAAAGAAAAGGACAAACTTGGAAGACTGACACTACCTGACTTCAAAACGTATTATAAAGCTACAATGATCAAGACAGTGTGGTGTTGGCAAAAGAATAGACAAGTAGCAGTGATACAGGGCAGACAGCCCAGAAATCGATCCACATAATCAACTCATGTTTGACAAAGAAGCAAAATCAAAGCAGTGAAGGAAAGATAGTCTTTTCAACAAATAGTGCTAGAACAACTGAACACTGACATGCAAAAAAAAAAAAATTAATCTAGATGCTCCACAAAAAATGAACTCAGACTGGATCATAACCTATGTAAAATGTAAAATTATTAAGCTTACAGAATCTAAGAGAGGAGAAAATATAGACTTTGGATATGGTTATGACTTTTTAAAATATTTTTATTGAGTTTTTAGAGGGAGAGGGAGAAAGAGAAACATCAATGTGAGAGAGAAACATCTATTGGTTGTGTCCAGTATGGGGGCTAAACCCACTGCCTGGGCATGTGCCCTGACCAGGAATCAAACTGGTGACCTTTTGGTGCACCGGATGATGCTCAAGCAACTGAGTCATACCAGTCAAGGCTGGTGATGACTTTTTGATACAACACCAAAGGCACAATCAATAAAAGACATAACTGATAAGCTGGAATTCATTAAAATTAAAAACTTATACTCTGGAAAAGACAGTGTCAAGAGAATGAGAAGAAAAGCGAGAGAGTAGAAGAAAGGATTGCAAAAGACACATCTCATAGAGAATTATTTTCCAAAATATAGATAGAACTCTTTAAAACAAAATGATTTGAAAATGATCCAAAGACCTTAACTGACACCTCACCAAAGAAGATCTACAGATGACAAATAAGCATATAAAAAGATGCTTCACATAATCAGTCATCAAGAAAATGCAGATTAAAACTACTAGTATAGTGCAATTCCACTACACACCTATTATAGAATAGTCAAAATCCAGAACACCGACAACACCAAATGTTGGCAAAGTTGTGGAACAATAGGAACTCTCATTCATTGCAGGTGGGAGTGCAAAGTGGAATAGCAACTTTGGAAGGCAGTTTTGAAGTTTCTTATATTATTTCACTCATATGTGGAATCTAATGAACAAACTGAACTAACAAGCAAAATTGAGACAGACTCATAGGTAGAGAGCAGGCTGACAGCTGGGGGGCTGCAGTGGGGCAGGCAGAGGGCATGAAGGGTTTGAGCAACAAAGGAGTAAAAAAGGAGAAAGAACTTATGGACACAGACAATAGTGTGGTGATTGTGGCAGGGAGAGGTGGGAGAAGGTATAGGGGGGATAAATGGCGATGGGAAAAAATTAAATAAAAAAAAACTAAACATATTCTGCCCTAGCCAGTTTGGCTCAGTGGATAGTGTCCGCCTGCGGACTGAAGGATCCCAGGTTCAATTCCAGTCAAGGGCACAAACCTCAGTTGCAGGCTCCTGGCCCCAGGGGGAGGGGGGGCAGGTAAGGGAGGAGCAACCAAGCCATGGGTCTCTCTCACATCTGTGTTTGTCTCTGTCTCTCCCTTCCACTCTCTCTAAAAATCAATGGAAAAAATGCCCTTGGGTGAGGATTTAAAAAATAAACATATTCTTACCATACGACCGTGCAACCGTGCTCCTTGCTATTTATTCAAATGAGATGAAAAATTATGTCCATACAAAAACCTGCACACAGCTGTTTACAACAGTTTTGTTCATAATTGCCAAAACTTGCAAGCAACAAAGATGTCCTTCAGTAGGTGAATGAATAAATAAGCTGATTACATCCAAACAATGGAATATTATTCAGTGCCAAAAAGAAATGAGCTATCAAACCATGAAAAGTCACAGAGAAAACTTAAATGCACATAGCTAAGTGAAAGATGACAATCTGAAAAGGTTACATACTGTATTATTCAAGTATATGGCATTCTAAAAACAAACTATGGAGACAGTAAAATATCACTGGTTGCCAGAGGTTGGGTGAGGGGTAGGATGAGTAAGCAGAGCACAGGGGATTTTTAGCGCTGGGAAACTATTCTGTATGATACTATAACGATGGCTACATGTCATTATACATCTATTCAAACCCACTGAACGTACAACACCAAGAGTGCGCCCTAATGAAAACTATGGACTTTGGGTGATCATGTATCAGTGTACGTTTACCAACAATTGTAAACTGTTGGGAGATACTAACAATGGGGTAGGCTACGCATGTGTGGGAGCAGGTGTCATATGGGAAATCTCTGTACCTTCCTCTTAATTTTGTTGTGAACCTTAAACTACTCTTTAAAAAACCTTTTTTTTTAAAGAAAACTAACGTAATATTAACTTTTAGAACTAATTTTTTCATAAGACTATTCCATTAGTGCCCTACTCAAGTTTTAAAATCTGTTCCCCGGTTCATTCTAATATCCCTTTTGCTTGTAAAGATTATATGAAACTAGAGGCCTGATGCATGAAATTTGTGCAAGAGTAGGCCTTCCTTCCCCCAGCTGCCGGCACTGGCTTCCCTCTGGCACCTGGGACCCGGGCTTCCCTCGAAACCCTGGCTTCGTCAGAATGGTCATCCGGAAGGACATCTGGTCTAATTAGCATATTATGCTTTTATTATTATAGATTCCTTTCTTTAGAAAGATGTTTAACTTTTTAACTTGAACTCAACTGGGGAGGCAACTCATTTTCATTCAAGGAAGAAACAGCCCTTTATGTATTTGATTTGTCAGTTAAATTTGCATCATTTTCTAAAATCACTATTAATTGAGGCAAATAAACCTTATTTAATAGACTTAGCATTTGCAAACAATTCGTTTTACAGCTAGAGATAATGCCTCAGCATTAGCATCACATACACTTGGCAATGCAAATAAGTATCTATTTGCATACTTATCCTCAGATTTCAAACATATCCTCATTAGAAGTAGTATTAGGAAAAACATGGTCTCTCTGGGATTTTTATTGTTAAATATTAAATTGATACAATAATGCTTCTTTATAAGTCTTGGTATGATTTTAGCTTTATAATCAAAAGATGCAAAATTATGAGGGTAAATTTATGTGGAGTACTTAGCTGAATATTATAGAATCTTTGGATCTCAGGCCTCCTCCCACATCATTATTAAGAGCTTAGATAAACTGTTCTATTCCAAAATTATATTTATTTTTTCCTTGCTCCAGCCTTTGAGGCTGGCTTCACAGACATGTCTTAAAAAGGAAATCAAGAATAATTTGCATAATTTCAATATTGCCTTTTTTCAGGCCTTGTGTAGTAAACCACTCTGACAAAAGTTCGAAGACTTTCCAAGGAATTCATGTATTATCTAATTCAGGATGGGCGCAGGTCTAAATTAGCAGTCAATTCCTTGGCGCTAGCTAAGATGAAATAACACGTAATAACTCACACCTTTTTGTTTTTTCTATTCTGACCTAGCTGCATGTCTTTTCTCTTTCTTCCTTATCTATACAGTACATAAATGATGCTCCTTTCGGTCAATGACGGACCACATATAAGAAAGTGGTCCCATAAATTATAACGGAATGAAAAACTCCTATCACCTAGTGGCACTGTAGCCATCCTTACGCTCCAGCACAGGGCATTACTCACACGTTGTCATGACACTGGTGCCAACAAACCTGCTGAGCTGCCAGCTGTATGAAAGTACAGCACAGACAGTTATGTACAGTACATAATACTGGGTAATGGGAATAAACAACTACACTACCGGTTAATGTATTTATTATACTGTACTTTTATCAATATTTTAGAGTGTGCTCTTTCTGCTTATAAAAAAAGTTTGCTATAAAAAGTATATGCTATGTTACACCCACAGCAGCCTCATACATTTCGTGTTGACTTGTGTTTGATTCATTTTCCCTTCTGTTTGATTTAATCTTGGTGTTATTTTATTCATCATGACCCCTAAGCATACCAAATCCACTGCTAATGTTGCTAGTAATAATCCACCTCGAGTGATTGACAGGGAAAATGAAATTAAAAGTGATTGAGGACTGTGAAGGTGGAAAATCAGTGATGGTTATTGCTTGTCAGTCAGGCGTGTCTCATTCCACCATAACTGTGATCTTCAAGAACAAGTATTCTTATAAGGAGCTGTTAAAGGAACTGCTTCCTTGAAGGCAATGAGACGAACAAACATTCCAGAAGGGCCTAGATCAGATGTGGAGAAACTAATCACCTGGAGAGAAGACCAGACCCAGAAGCAGATTCCTCTCAGGACCATGACAATCATGACCAAAGCAAAATGTTTGTATACAATTTTGAAAGAAAAGGCTGAACAAAGCTCCAATGTTGAGTTTACTGCTAGCTCTGGGTGATTTAAACAATTCAAGAATCGTTATGCATTACATAATGTGAAAGTGAGTGGTAAGTCTGCAAGTGCTGACGTGAAGGCAGATGAAGAATTTTTGGAAACTCCAGATAAGCTGATTATGGAAAAAATTACTTGCCAGAGCAAATATTCAATATGGATGCGACCTCATTATTCTGGAAAGGGGATGCCCGAAAGGACTTTCATAAGGAGGCCAAGTCAATCCCAGGTTTCAAGACCTTCAAGGACAGGGTGAGAGTCTTGCTTGGGGGCAATGTTGCAGGCTACACATTGAAACCCTTTGTGATCTGGCACAGTGAGAACCCCAGGGCCTTCAAGCACTAATCACACACTTCCTGTGTACTACTGGAACACTCAGTAGTCATAAATGACTCAGATCCTCTCACAAGATGTGCTCCTGAATTGCTATGTCAGCCAAATGAAGTACAGTACAAACTAATACCATAGCTTTCAAGATTTTGCTAATTGTTGACAAAGTTCCTGAACATCCTTCTTTTGTTGGTGATTTTCATCCCAATATCAAAGTTGTGTTTCTCCCTCCAACCAATGGGTCAAGGAGCTATAGCAGCTCTTAGGCCTACTACCTTATCCCAGCCTATTGCTGCAACTAAGGAATACACTGAGAAGACACTAATGCAATGCTGGAAAGATTACATCTATGATTGCATCAAGAACTTTGCTCGGGCTTGAGTTGGTCAACAGGCAGTGTATGAATCTGAAAGAAGACGCTCAAGAGGTTCGTCCCTGACTTTGCCAAGGATATGAAGGCTGGAAAATTCAACAGAGTTATAGTTGAGATGGCAACTATAACTTAACTTGGGTGTGGATGAAAATGACATTGAGGCACTTCTAAAGTCAATTAGTGATTGACTAATGAGGAATTGTTGGGACTGAAATAGGAACCCATAGCTGAAGAAAAGACAAAGAGAAAAGGAAACTGCCAGAGAAGAAAACGTGAAGGGTATATAGCAGGAACTTTTGCAGATTTCAATAAGCTCCTTAAAGGTTGTTTAAAACCAAAAACAAAAACAGTGACCCCCAACACTGAAAGATTTTCATTAATAGAGAGGAATGTTTATGGTGCATTATCTGCTTACAAGCAAATATATCATGAAAAAGCAAACAAACAAAAAACAACAAGCAAACCACCATGGGCATATTTCTGAAAGGAGTGACACCTTTGACACCTCCTCAGCAAGAGCATCAGGTGGTTCTCTATATGCTACTTTGGGCTTCCTTACAAAATAGCAGCCTCAAGGCAGCTAAAGTCCGTAAGAATGAGTATTCCACCTAAAAGAAGTGAAAACAGCACCATGGCCTGGTCTTCAATGGAAAGGAAAGACTTTATGGCCTGTTCTCAAAAGTCATGCAGCATCACTTCCAATGCATTCTTTGTTTACAAGTGAGTCACAAACCTACCCAGATTGAAGGATAGAGGAATTAGATTTCACCTCTTGATGGGGACATAGCACAATCTTATAAAAGTATATGGTATGGTAGGAAATATTGTGACCATCTTTAGAAAAACAATCAGGCACAAAATATATCAGGAGTTATGCAGAACCCACATGAAGAGAACTATGTAATGTTAACAAAAGCATTTTAAAATATAAGATTGGTAAATATATAAAAAGAAGCTTCATATCATATATCATCAGGGAAATGCAAATTAAACCAAGATTTAAAAAAAAAAAAAAAAAGATACTGCTAAACACCTATTGAAACGGCCAACTCCAGAAAACCAACAATACCAAATGCTAGACAGGATGTATCACAGTGAACTCTCATTCACTGTTTTTGGGAATGCAAGATGGTACAAGCCACTTTGAAAGACAATTCCTCACGAAACTGAATAGACTCTTACCATACAATCCAATAATCACACTCTTTGGTATTTAAGAAAATGACCTGAAAAATTAGGTCCACATAGAAACCTGCACATGACTGTTTATAGAAACTTCATTCATAATTGCCCAAACTTGGAAGCAATCAATATATACTTAGTGGGTGAGTGGATAAATAAACTGTGGTATAGCCAGACAATGTAATATTACTCAGTGATAAAAAGAAATGAGCTATCAACCATGAAAAGAAATAAAGGAACATTGAATGCATATTACTAAGGGAAAGATGCCAAATCTGAAAAGGCTATAAGCTGTATGATTCTTACTACATGACATTCAAAAAAAAGGCAAAACTATGGAGACAGTAAAAATATCAGTGGTTGGCAAGGATTAGGAGGGAGGGAGGAATGAACAGAAAGAGCATAAAGGAAGTTCAGGTCAGTGAAACTATTCTGTATGAAACCACAATTATGGATACACTTCATTATACCCACAGAATCATCAAGATAAACTCTAATGTAAACTATGGACATCGGACAATGCAGTTTTAACATTTATAACAAATGTGCCTCTCTGATGTTGATGGTTTCAGAGGCTGTCCTTGTGGTGGAGGTAGGAAGCTATCGGAAATCTCTGTATGTATGCTCAATTTTGCTGTGAACTTAAAACTGCTCTACAAAAATAAAGACTGTTTTTTAAAGAGAGAGAAGGTTTAAGTAAATAGATGTTCTTGGGTGGTAAGACTTGATATTATAAAGATACCAGTGCCCCCAAAGTAATTTATCAGTTTAGCACAATCTCAATACAGACACCTATGGGATTATATAGTTGACTTTGAATAGTAAACTGTTAACATAAGGACTAACTTAATCAAAGAGTCAAAGGCCAAAGGAAATGATCAACTTTGTAAGGGTGCTATGAGCACTGAAGGAAGTATCAGACATGGAACACTTAGGAAGGGTCTGGACTGGAACAAGCATTCAATCAATGTTAAGTACCTTACCATTATTCAAAGTAAATAAAAATATTATTATGTTTGATGTAATTCTCCCCAAGGTAAAAAAGAGAATAAAAAATGGTCATAGGTGAACTATCTGGGACTATTATATTCCTGTGGTAAAGAACCCAAAGAGATGTTTTGTAAATAGAGGGGAAAGTGAAATCTTTTAAAATAAAAGAAATTAGAACATGTTTGTATGTGTTTGTATGCTGTGTATTTGAGTCTGTATAAAGGGGCAAAAATGATGGTACATGAGGGTTAGAGGATAATTTCTGCAGCCCTTTCATGAGCAGATAATAGAGAATGAAGTGTAAGAACATCATGCATGAAGAGAAGGTTGGTCCTACACTAGCAGTTGATCCCTACTCTCAGGAAAGGGGCAAGCCTATATACGCTCAGATACTAGTCAGGAGGTATATGGTCAAATCTAATAAATACACTGGGATCTCTGGGAGCAGTGCCAAGCATGTTGCAGTCTCACAAGCTCCCCTAAATAATCCTTATTCTCAATAGAATTTAAAAACCACTGCTCTGTATATCACATGCATTAGGGGAAACTGAGGCCCAAAGAAATGTAAATAATTGCCCAAGGTTCAACAGCTCATTTGTAGAGTAATCAGAACTAGTTTCTAGCCTTTTTTGCTTTCACAATACAAAATTAATCAATAAAGTAAAAGCAAGTTTTATAGGGAGTTATTAAAGGTTATTCCATAACCATTTAGTCATTCAGACTTAATAACAACAATTTAGATCAAATTGTCCAGCTTTTCCAATTCACTGTTAATATAGCACTAAGGTAATGGTATTAAAACCTAAATTGAAGAAGAGTTACTGGGTTTGGAAACTCTCAAATCCCAGAAATATGAATATTAATAGTTCCCTATATTATATAAAAACAATTCCATTTAATATTTTCATTCTGCACCACCCATTCCTGTATTTAGAAAAAGAGTTTTTCTATGCCATTTATTAAATGTTGACAACTCATTTAAGATATAATTTTACAGTTATTTGCTAAAGCAGTTTTCCTGAGATATAGATTAAATTAGTGACTTTCATTGTCTCACCAGTTTCAAGTTTTGCTCACTTAAAGAAATTACCACTTCAGCACAGATAAGCACATGTATGCTTAGCAATACACATTTAATAAGGAATCTTCTTCAATGTGTGGAATGCAAAGCCCTCTCATACCAACATTTCTCCATTATAAATTTGGAATGTATTTTTTCATGCACCACTATCCTTTCAAAAGGATCATAGAGGAAGGTCAGCAATGTTAGTATTGAGACAAAAAGTAACCGAAGGACTTGTATACCTGTATATAAGCCAAACCAATGGACATGGACAACAGGGGGATGGGAGCATGAGTGTGCGGGGCGGGGCGGGGGGGAGATTAGGGGCACATGGGGGGGGATGAGGAATAATTTATAATACCTTAACTAATAATTTAAAAAAAAAAAAGTAGAAAGACACACAACTTAAAACCCAGACAGCTGAAGACCTTTAGCATGAGGTAACTGAGAATAGGGAATGAATAAATGAATAAACGGTGACCATCTCCCATGGATAGCAATTAATCAACCCAATTAGCTTTTTCCTCTCTCTTGAAGAATTGAAATGCATGTAGTAAAAGAGAGTTGCAAAGACAGCAGCAAGAAGAAAGCGAAAGTCATAATTTTAGGTAAAGCAACAGAGTTAAGATGAGTCAGTAATAGAACCCAAGAAGCCCTCAGAAGAGACAGAAAAAGCCAGTAGCAGAAGTCATAAAGAAGCAGAAGCTAGTTCAGTGGTAGACAGACGAAGCAGAGCTGTGTAGCAGAGTTGTGCTTCTGTCCCTGGAGCCACTGTCCGAGTTTTAAATAAATGCTCTCAGCAGATGAGGAGCAGACTTGTCCAGAAGTGTGTGCAAATCTCATCCCTGGGGGACGCCAAAGGCCTAAGAAGAACATGGGCTTACCCAGGGGCAGTCAGCCCCTTTACCTTAAGGAGGGACTAGCTCTGTGGCATAATGAGCTCCCCGTGGGATTAGCCTTAAATTATTCTCCAGCTTTGCTTTGCACCTTCTCTCACTCCCCTTCCCCAGAGAGCATTCCTCCAAAACACCTGCACAGGAATCCCACCTCAGGCTCTGTTTCAAGGGAATCCAACCTACAACACCTACTACGTGCCAGACACAGTGCCAGGCCTTGGGAATAACAATGATGAACAATACAGGCTCAGCTCTTCCACCTGGAACTTCTAGATTGGACAGGAGACACAAGAGATAGACAAATAACAAAAGGTATTAAATTATAACTTCTACTATTCTGATAAAGAAAAATGATCCTATCAATGAAAGGTAGCACCTGGAAAACTTCAGAGTCAACTACTAGAGTCCAGATGGATGATGAAAAATTAGAGTTACCATTGAAGATGTTAGATAATCACAACTGAGGTACAAAGGCGTACCATTTACTGAAGACAACTCCAGGCTCCTACCTCAAACTCAGAGTAACATTTCTTTTCCTTCACAATACAGACTTTCTTCTTTTTCTATTAATCCAAAGAAATCTATTTTAAATAATAGACTCAGAAAATGTCTGCATAATGTATTATACATACATGTGTGGGAATACAGTAAGTAAATACATGGGGAGAGAGAGCATGTGCACACACCCCAGGAAAAATATTTAGTACTAGCCCCATCTTTTCAGTAACTTCTAAAACTGAAATGCAAAGTTGTATTGCTGTAATAGTGTATTAAGTAAACTAGAGTTCCCTAACTACCTGGAAAAGTAACCACAATGATTAAATAAAAGCATTTCCCTATTATCTACAGTTTTTTTATTAGATGACAGAAGACACGTCATCTGTCCTTCCAAAATAAGATCTTAGAAATAGGGGAGCCCAAATAGTTTTATTTTAAAGGTGAAAATTAAATACAAATACACGTGAACGTGGCTACAGTAAAAGGGCTACACCGAAACGAACTGCAGTGGCATTTGTTTCAAGTGTCCTCGAGCCGTAGGGCATCGTCTCTAAACTGCATTTTTAGGAGGCAGTTTACTGTCTTCATCTCTGAGATTTCCTCTTCTGAAAATGTGCTGCATGTGGAAAATCTTCCCAAAGGAGTTCCTCAGTACTGATTTCCTTCAGTAGGAAAATTTCTCAGAAGCAGCATTGGAATCATGCCCAAGAGGAAGATTTTGAGCTACTGCTACTATTTATCCAGGCAGACCATGCTCAGAGTAATAATTTTAAAGGCTTTAAAACTCAGAGGTGGTACTGCTTTCTTCTGGTTCTTTGGGATAGTACTGCTGGACCTTCATCTTTCTCCATGATACCCAAAGCATCATGGGCTTTGGGGTCTGACAGCCTAGAGTCAAGCCCCAATTTTCCCAATCATTAACTGAGTGAACCAGAGCAAGTTGCCTAATTTCTCTGTGCCTTGGTTTTCTCATTTGTAAAATGGAGATAATAATAGTACCTATTCATAGATGGTGTGGATTAAATGTGATCTTGAAGGCACAGCACTTAGTATGCTGATCAATGATTATTGCATAAGAGGTGCTCAACACCTCCTTTATGTATTCCACTTATTTGAGAAACACTGAGTATCTACTATACGCCAAGCATTATACTGTCCCTGCACTTACGAAGTCAACTTTCTAGTAGAACATTATCTAGGGCTAGATAATGATGGTGATAATTATGATGGGTGGTAATGGTGATGATGATGGTGATGAAAACAAAGCATAAACAGGAAATTATGAGGTGTCCCAGAATAACCATAGTGATTTGCTCTTCAAAGTTTCATCTCAAATATTCTTTAAAGTCAGGCTGTGTTATAAATGAGATTTAACCGACTCACTCTTTGAGATGAAATTGAGCTCAATTTTATCTCTTTTTTTATACCACAAAGGACCTCCTAAGCTAATTAATGCTATAAACAAGATGGGAGAGGAATTTTGCCTGCATCAGAGAACAGTTATTTCCAAGCACTTTCACCTATAATTTTCAAACAAGCATTGTAATTGCAAAGTAAACCGAAGCCAGCATAGCCAAGCCTGGCTTTGTACTCATTACCATTCACCATTATCCACTCATTAATGCTGATCCTGGAGTTGGCAAAAGCCCACTCAGCCTCATCGTAACTACTGTGCTTAAAAGCCATGAAACAAAATGCTATATAAATTATACGCTGCACTAATTCAAAAGTTCTGGGATAATGTGATAGTAAAGACCACTGCTTCTAGAGTCCACCTACGTGAATTCAAGTCAACTTGAGTCCAACTTGTACAACCTTAGTCAGCTTCCTGGAGCCTGAGATTCTTCCCCTGTGAGGGTGGACAATGGCAGTACCTAACTAATAGAGTTAATTTCAGGCTTAAAGAGATAATCTATGAAAATCATTTAGCACAGTATTGACCCACAGTAAGCTCTTGAGAAAACTTAGTTGCTACCATTTTTTTTATCCTGGTCATCATTATTCTACCAAATAGAAATTTGTGAGGAAGGAAACACTCATAGCTTGATGGAGGAAAAGAAAGAAATTGATCATCCACATTTTCAGAAGGAGAAAATTGGTGCCACTTAGAAAAAAATAATCCATGTTTAATCTCATTTTTTAAATTGTATTAACATACTCAAAGGAAAGTCTCATATTTTCCTTACAAATATAAAAAGGTTCTAGAAGAAAATTATAGCCATTTGATGTCACCTAAGTTTTAAAATAAATTAGTGAAGGAGGAGGACGAGGACGAGGAGGAGGACGAGGAGGAGAAGAAGAAGAAGAATTATTTGCATCTAAGTTGCCAGAAGACCAATATTTATTTTACTTATTTATTTGGTCAAGAGAGGTGGGGGAAAGAATTTCTCAAAGTCAGGCTTATTGATCCCCCTCTAAGTGCATTATCAAGCTAAGATGTGTAGTCACCAAATGCTTCGTACCAGCTGACTTGGCAAGCAACCCTGAGGGATCTCATTTTCACCAAAGAAAGTCAACTCTGAATGTCAAGGTAATTTTGTTAAGCTTTCATGCTGTATTCCCCTCAACTAAATCTGAGATACCACTGTATTAACTTAACCATGGGGAAAAATTAGAGGCACTTTCCTAAATTTTTGAAATTATCTATTTGCTTAAGCATGTTTCCTACTTTCAGTGTCTTTCTTTTAACCATTCCACATGTGGAAAACCTCCAAATTCATTTTGAGATGACAAACTTCTGCAATTAAATGTAGATTAGTTTAATGTATAGTCATTTTATCTTTTTTAAGCAGAAACTATTTTCCCATTTCTGAACCAAATTTTGAAAGAGCCACAGTACAATTCTTTGTTTTGTTCCATCTTGCTTGCAGCAATAGTTTAAATTGGAGAGTTCCTCACTTGCAATGAGTTGTTTTTTTTCCTCAAGGAGAATATTCTATTTGCTCTTCTTCCACTATCTTCTCCCAAGTGTAGTTGCCCTTCTTGAGCAACACATCAAACACTTGAAAAAAATGTCATTTCATGTTGTTCTTTCTAAAATGAGTTGGGACCTGGGCAGATTCACTCTTGTGCTTGACAAATAATCATTCTTGATTGAGAGATAGGAGAAAGCTGAAAACGCTTCCAGTAAGACGAGTTTAAAATGTGAGGCTGCTGCACTGTGATGTGCAAGTTGTAGAATAACAGCTGGTTCATAGAAAGGCACTTCATAGAGGAAACCAGTGTCAGTAAGCGATAGTTAGCTCTCATTTATCTCCCCTCTCCCCAAATTAGGAGAGCGGGGACACTCTAGAAAAGCAAGAACCCTGGTCTCTGGATTTCACAGTAGGCAGAAAGAAACACCTATTTAATTAACCAATGGCCTGTTTCTCTTGATGAAATATGTATATCACATAGTCATGGCTGCAGTGAGACTTATGTTAGCCCAAAGGAAAAGGGCAGTGACTCCATGACCAGCAAAGCAGGAGGCCAGGATCAAAGATGATTGACATGAGGAATATCACATGAACAGGAAAAAAAAAAAAAAAAAAACAAAGAAAAAGGACCCCTTCCTCCACACCTATTTTTTTAAATGGGGAATAAATTTAATACATGTCTATAAATTTTTAAAAGAGAATTGGTTTTTGAATGAGCAACATGAATTCTACAAATAATCACAATAATGATGTTTATGCAATCATATAAAGTAGAAAGAAAAGGCATTGCTCTAATGTCGATAAAAGTAGTAAGAGTGCCTTATCTTTTTAATGGCACTTATATGATTTTATGAAATGCCTATAGTTTATCAGAATTACATGATGTATGTGTGTGTATTTCCAGCCTCCACACCAAACCTATTTCAACTCCTCAGAGCGCTGACAAAAAATCTGTACCTCTTAAAGCTCTTCTGATAATTCTGACAGACCATCAGGTTGGAGGACATCAGGTTTAAAGGCTATAACTAGAAGACTGAATCCTTCACACTGCCGTGACTCCTTCTAACTCTGTGTAGCACAGAACCGGAAATGCCGGCTTGTCCCATTAGTGGGACCATTCAATCGATCACTCCGAATAGGTCTTGGCCGAAAGAATCTCCTGGTCCTGTGTAATAACACCACATTCACTGGGTCATGGAAACTCTAAATAGGTGTACTCTCCCAACAAGAAAATAGTGAAAATTTGCTATTTAGGAGTACCCTTGTTTCACTGGAATTTACTGGCATTGAGCTATACCTTTGTCAGACCAACAGGGATTCTTGAAGCTTGCAAGAGAGCTCAGTAACATGTTCAGGCAAAAATAGCTTTAAAATAATAATAAAAACATTCTTTGTTAAAAGATGAGTGGTGGGGGAGATGAGACACAGATTCCAAGAAGCAGTGGGCTAAACATTTCTACCCCCAACAAGTGGGGAGAGAAGAGAAAACCAAAACTATTATTTATTATGGTTTGCTTTGTGCCAGAGCCTAATTTTATTCTAGCCCAATACATTAACTCCACCATCTTTTTCAGATGGTGAAGAGAAAAGAAAAGAAAAAGTCCATGAGGGGTTTAAGGTGCTTTACAAAATCACCACTAATAAGTGTTCTCCGCTCACTCTGCGAACAGGCAGCTCTCAAGACAGCCCTGCACCTGCTATTCCACACAGGAATCGTGGCTAAAACTACCCCGTGCTCTTCCCAGAGCCACTTTCTCCATCCACAGACATGACCCAAGAATTTGGATTCTTATGTACAACATTCAGACAATCTCTTGTAGTCCTGGGAGACCACCTCTGGCAGGGACGTCGGCAGGAAAAGAGATTCTTCAAAATAGAAAAGCCAACCTAAATATGTTGGAGAAGGCTGAAAAGAAAACTGGAGAAGCATTCTGTTCTTCCTTGTTTAGAAAGACTTTTAATCCAAACCTGCAGTGGGGTGGCGAGTAGAGAAAATTTACGGGATAATTTGATCCCAAAAGATCTTTCTTTATATTATTGGTTAACCCAGATTACCCCAAAATGCATGCATGCATTTTCAGCAACTACCTCTTCTGAATTTTATTACATTTTTTTCTACTTCATTAAGCAAATATCCCAGACTACATACCTAATATTTTAAGGAGACAGAAAAATCAATAATCTCAAAGAATCCATACCTAAGCAATGCTCAAATGAGAAAGGCAATATTTAGATGTCTTTACTGACCACACCTATCAGCACATCTAAATGGTTTCTCATCATACTACGTACTTTAATAAAATTAAAAAAAAAATGTTTCATTAATATTTCCTGCATTAAATGTAGGTACAAATGTCAGTTGGAGAGTTAGCACATTTCAGAAGCTCTTGAAGCTGACATTGTGGTAGGAAAGATAAAGGCATGTACACAAGAACTATAAAATTAGGCAGAAAGTTACCATGATGATTAGACAGTTAAAACAAAATATGAAAACTCCCAAAATAAATTTCTGCCAATTCAAGGGAAGACTTCTTAAAGGAGGTGGCATTTGAGATTGGTCCTCAAGGGAAAGTAGTATTTCAAAGAACAGGGATGGGATATATCCAGAAGGAAATAACATAGATAAATGTATGAAAATGAAAAATTATAAATTAGAGAAGTTAGAAATAGTATTCCAGTTAGGACTTAATCCTAAAAAGTTGGTTGTGATAGAATATGCTGTTATTATTAGTCCTAATGTGTCTAATGGCTCAAACATAATAGATATTTATTTTTTATTCATGTAACAGTTGCCAACCGAAGTTACTAGTGTGGTGGGTATCAGTCCTTTACATGGTAATTCAAGGACTCAGGCTCCTTCCACCTCATGGCTCTACCATTCCTAAGCGCAGGGGAGAGCAAAAAGCAGATCTGGATTTATACTTCACTGAACTAAGAATAGCTTTTACACTTTTAAAGAGTTGTAAAAATAAAAATAAAAATAAATATTTCTATTGACAGAAACCATCCCACAAATCCTAAAATATTTACTCTCTGGCCCTTTCCGTTAAAAGCGTGGCAACTCCTGCCTTGGGCTTCATTGTCTTTTGTGAGCACCAGTCACAAAGAGAAAAATTATGTGGAGGGGTTTCAGCCCCGCCTTAAAAGCCTTGCCCCAAAATGACACACCTCATTTCTTCTTTACATCTATTGGCTAGAACTCAATCACATGGTCACTCCTAATTTCAGAGAAGACTGGGAAATGTAGTCCAGTTGTATGTCTGAGAAGAAAAGGAAACAGGTTTTTGATGGACAACTAGCAGTCTGAACACCCTGTTCAGGTGTTTAGATTGTCTTTAAAAGGCACAGAGGAACCACGGAAGTGTTTTTGAAAAGAGCACTGGCATGATAAAATTACTTAAAAGCACCTGTTACTGAAGCAGTAATAAGCAGCCACCTGCAGGAAGCAGAACTCAGGTATTCTCAAGTCAGTGAGGCACTAACACGGACGTAAGCGCTCCTGGAAAATGGCCTGGACCAGTTTTTTTAAAACAACCCATTTGTCAATTAAACTTCACCACAGAGCAATTAGCATAGTGGTTTTTACTCTCCAGAGAACACAGGCTATAGAGATCAACCAGGAATTATAAGGATTTATAATAAAAGTAAATTCTTTATGAGATGGTATGTGAAATATATCAACAGCTCAGAATAGATTCAAAGATAAATTTCCTTCAGAATAGAAGAATACTAGTAGAACCGATACTAGTGGAACGACAAGGACCACAGAGGGAATGCTAGGACCTAAGGATTTCTTCACCATGTTGTGTAATAAACACAAGCTTTGAAATCAGAATGACCTCGGTTCTAATTTCTACTCTGACACGAACTGAACGATTCAGGGAAAATCCCAGTGTCTCTGCACTCAGTTTCCTCATCTATAAAATGAAGGTTAAAAAAATACCAAAAACCCTATTTTATAAATTATTGTAAGAATTAATCACAATACACATAAAACAGCTGACCCCGTTCCTGGCCCAAAATAAGCCTTCAACAAATTTTAACTGCCATCATTACTCACTTAAGGCCTCTTATCATGCCCATTTAAGGTCTCTTTTGAACAAAAATGTATTCATTTGTATCCTAAAATGGCTTGCTGATGGCGCATAATTTACAAATACATTAAAATCAATGGTTTCAACTTGCTCTGTCATTTCAAATGTATAAAGGAAGAAGCTGGCATTCAAAAGCAATTTCCTTAATTAAAGAAATGGGACATTCAAATTCACAAACAAGGTTTTAGAGCAATTAAACTGGATCCAGTCTATTATTCATATACCTCTGTGGTTTTCAAAACATACTTTACCTATAAACACTTAAACCATGATTCCTGGGTGAGGAGTATAGTTACAGTCATTTCCACTATGAGATGCCTGCATTAGTCACATAAGTCATCATTTAATAAGGACAGGAAATAAAAGGTGATGCATATAAAACAAAAGTATTCTTTGACCTTCATAAAATCAATGATCAACTTGTTTTAAAAGTATACATTAGGAACGTCATGACTGAGGCACATAGTAGGCATTCAGTGAAGAATTGTTGCTGTTTAAAGAATCAAGAGTAATGTTGGCCTATGGTTTATGAGTGACTATTCCTAAATTCCCCTCTCATCTGCATTCATAGTTGAGATGATCCCCACTTAAAGTTGGGTTCCCTCAGAAGCAGGCCTAAAACAAGAATTTAGATGCAAATGGTTTAATTTCAAAGCTAGCCCAGAAAGAACCAAAAAGACAGACAGACAGTAAGACAGAGAAAGGGAGGAAGCAAATTAACCAGGTTTTAATGAGCAGGTTACCCCAGCAGGCAACTAGAATTCAGTCCTGCTAGAAGCCTCTGGGAGAGGATGTATAACATGCTTCAAGGTGAGGAAAATGGAGTATTTACCCATTTAATCCTTTGCCACAGGTTGAGGGCTACACTTGAGGGTGCTAACACCCTGGCATTCTAGCCTGCCCACACAGGCAAAGGACATTCCCAACGCTCCAGGAAGCCTCTTCAAGGTGCTGAAGAGGTATGGGTGAGGCACTAATAATGTCTGCTGAAATACCCAAGAAGGTATATAAATATTTAAAAATAAAATGAGCCAAGTACTGTTGCCTGGCCTGTTCAAGAACCAGTAAAGGAGCTAGGGTGGACTTGATCATAATGAACAAAGGAAGAGCAATAGAGGTGAGATCAAAGGGGGTGGGGTGTAGTGAACACTTGATGGAGGGCCTTGCTTACAGATCATCCCAAGGACTTCGGTTTTTACACCAAGTAAAATTGGGCAGGGATCTGAACAGAGGAATGACACTATGGGTCTTACAACTTATCAGGATCACTTTGGTGGCTGCATTAAGAGGTGACTGATAGGAGTCAAAGGTGGAAGTAGGGGGACCAATAAGGTGACAAAAGAAGTTATTCCATTGAAAGAAAATGGCATTTTGTTCCAGGATGATAACAGTAGAGTTTGTGAAAATAGGCATATTCTGCATATTTTTTAAAGTTAAAGCCCAGATAATTCTCTGGCAGATCCTATGTGGTAAGGGAAAGAAACAGAGGCATCAGAGACCCCCTCTAAAATTCCAGGCCTGAGCATATGGAAGAAAGGGAGTGCTGCCATTTTTTTTTCAATCCTCACCGAGGATATTTTTTCATTGATTTTTAGAGAGAGTGGAAGAGAGAGGGAAAGACAGAGAGAAATATCGATGTGAGAAAAATACATGGATTGGTCGTCTCCTGCACATGCTCTGACCAGGGCCTGAGCTGAGGAGGAGTCTGAAACCAAGGTACATGGCCTTGAATGGAATCAAACCCAGAACCCTTCAGTCCACAGATTGATGCTTTATCCACTGAGCCAATCAGCTAGGATAGGAGTGCCATCTATTGATATGGGGAGGACTGGAGAAGTTCCCACTCAGGTAGGAACATTAGTTATGAGGTGCCTATTAAATGTGCAAGTGAAAAGTTAAGCAGATAGTCAGGCATATGGGTCTGGAGACAGAGGACAGGCCCATATTACACATACAATCTGGGTATATCATTGTTAGACATTATATTAAAGCTGAGACTGGTTGAGGTCATCAAGGGAGAAGCATTCAGAGAGAAAAGAAAAGCAATTCAAATAGGAATAAGGGTCTTCGGTCAAGGGTATACGAGTAGCTGCACTCCCCTGCTAGAACCTCCAAACAAGCTCTCAAATAGGAATTCGTTTCTGAAAACAGTGTTTGATTGAAAAAAAAATATTTTTCCATTTTAAACCCATTTTTAATGATTAGAAGTGATTTTAGAAAATGTACAATACCAGAGAAGTAAATTTAAATCATCCATAATATCCACTACCCGGAAACAAACATGATCAATATTTGATATATCTGCATAATTACGATAATACAACTATATTATAATCACCTTTTTCATTCAATAGTTCATGAAGTTTTCCAAAATAAACCACCTAAGAATATACCATTATTTATTTAACTAGTTCCTCACATTGTTGGGACCTTTTAAGTATTTCCAGTTTTTCACTAGTATGCATAACACTGCAACATTACTTTGCAAACAAATCTGTTTATGAATCTCTGACTATTCCCTTAAAATACTCCCATAAG
>NW_006284346.1:2154320-2159760 GCF_000327345.1 Myotis davidii | reverse complement strand
CAGCAGCCCCCAGAGTTTCTGATTCAGCAGGTCTTGGGTGGGGCCCGAGAACCTGCATTTCTAACAAGTTCTAGG
Source organism: Myotis davidii (assembly GCF_000327345.1). Classification (NCBI taxonomy): domain Eukaryota; kingdom Metazoa; phylum Chordata; class Mammalia; order Chiroptera; family Vespertilionidae; genus Myotis; species Myotis davidii. The sequence continues at coordinate 2,159,685 of NW_006284346.1, read as the reverse complement.
TGATCCTGATGCTCCTGGTCCCAGGACCACACTTCGATAAAAACGGACCTAGGCAACCCTCAAGCAATGTGGAACAGGAGCAGGTAGGTGAATGACTCCATCTTCCCCATGGACAGCGCTGAGGCTCATTCTATGGGATTCCTACAGAATTCCCAGTAGAAGTAGGGTTGTCCCCAGCTTAGTTTGCTTTATTTCCTTCTCTATTTTGCTCTTCTAAGCCCCATGCTCCAGTTCCTTTGATCTCTTCCCAAAATAACTTCCACAAGCCCTTGTTTCACGCTCTACTTTTTGTGACTAGCGTATGTTAAACAGCACCTGCTCATAAGCCTCAAAATACAACTTACTCTCCCACAGATTTTCATCTTTCTTGCAATATCTACTTGCTCAGTGTATAACTTTCACAAGTGCTCTTATTTCCTTATTTTTTCCTAATAGAAAGGACATCCTAACTTCTGCAAGGATTGCCCTTAATTATGCTTCAAGAGTATTCTTTCTATTTTCATCCTCTAGTGAACACTGCCTAATTCAAATATTCCTCAATAGCATTACCCATATGAATATATCAGTTCATCAATATCAACACCCATGGAAGGATAATTGCTGCCAGAATATAATGTCCTGGTGACATCTGAGGGCTATGACATGTCATTTTCGGAGTATGACAGAACACTCATTTTGCCCCAATGGGGCTGTTGATTAAGAATAAGCAAGATCCTTACTAAGTCTGAATGTGATCCTTCCTGGGATGTCCCTGCCTCCTAGGATTCATGGCCAAAAACGAGTTCTCCTGTGGGATTAAAAGGAGGATTTATTTATACCAAGGTTTTCTGTGGCCAAGAAAGAAATGCACCAATAATGTCATGAATAAAACCAGCAGGAAGACTGCCACAACTGAGAAATAGAGAGGAGGCAAAATCAAAAGGAGGTGTTTGGTCTACCAGGCCTGCTGAGAACTTTTATAGCTTGCTTTAAAACTGTTGACGTGAAAGAAAAGGATCACAAGACGTCTTGAAGTACATTCCTCTTTTCATTCTCTGGACAGGATATTTTTGTTAAACACGGTTGAGTGAAAGAAATAAGATTCATCCAAAATGAGTCCTGGGGGTGGGGGTGGGGGGGGAGAGGAGGCGATAATGAAGCCTACAGTCTGTTGTTGCCATTGTTGTTGTTTAAGCAAGAAGAGGTGGTGTTGGGAAACTGAAGGCCTGGTTGCCTGGGTGGAGGGAGGAAAGAGTCTGGGAAGACAATAAGACCAGGGAAGTGTGCAGCTGGGAGGAAGAATTTGGATCCCGGGTACTTAGTAATTTATAGCATCCTGATATGTCACCTTACCTTTGACTGTGAATTTTGCCTAATTCATATATTACAACAAATGCCTGGAAACACAGGGCATTTGATTTATTTATCTATCAAATTTCAAAAGCCCAGAGCTAAACCAGAGAGAAAACAAGGATGAGAAAACCATCTGTCATTTGGAATTTTTATGGTTTGGTAACAAATCACCAGCGTGGCTCAGTGGTTGGAGTGTCATCCCATGCACCAAAGGGTCTCGGGTTTGATTCCCAATAGGGCACTTAAGCAGGTTGAGGGTTTGATATCCGGTTGAGGAGGATGCATGAGGCAACCAATCAATGTTTCTCTCTTATATCCATGTTTCTCTTTCTTCCTTCCCCTTCCTCTCTCTCTAGAATCAATTAAAAGAAAACATCTCCTTGGGTGAGGATTTTTTTTAAATTGTCCTATATCCAACCTATGTCTAAGATCTATAATGAAAGCTCATGGCTTCAGCCTGAGCCCTGGCCAGGAGTGTTGTCCAGTGCACCAAATGATGGCAGGTTCAATTCTTGTCAGGGCATATGTCCAGGTGGCAGTTCAATCCCTGGTCCTCAGGGAGTGTACAGGAGGCAGCCTATCCATGTTTGTTTCTTTCTCTCTCTTTCTCTCTCTCTCTCTCTCTCTCTCTCTCTCTCTCTCTCTCTCTCTCTCTCCCCCCCCGCCCCCACCCATCCCCTCTTCTCTCTAAAAATGTGTTAAAAAAGGAAAAAGGTCATGGCTTGGGAACAAGATGAGTTGAAGACTTCAACTAAATATCTAGCCCTCTGTGAACTTAACCTTCAACCTCCAAAGACAACAGGGCATAGAATTTGGCAGCAAATGATCCAAAAGTCTCAATGCTGATGTGAAAATGTTCAGTTGCTTAATTTAAAGCATAGTTTTACTGTGAACATTTCGAGTTTTGTTTCAATTCTGGATTTTAATATTTACTGATAAGTATGCAGACAGAGATGCTTTGGGACTTTTTATTACTGCACTGCCTGTTAATGCTTCTGTGTTTAAAAAATCTGCTGATTGCATGCAGGGTACAGTCAATTTGTGCATATTGGATTTAATTTTCTGCTAAGCAAATAAAAATGCCTAAATGCAATTTACAGATCTTCTTTTTGTCAGATATTGTGTATGTGCTTTGATTTCTGGTGCCGTCTGAATGACCCCACACTAAAAAGTTTCATTCTGCATTTCCAAAGTATATACAGAACCCATTAAGTGAAAGAAATGTAAGTCATAATTTATATAGGGAAGAAAATGTTCCAATCATAACCCAACGATTTTATACAACCAATATGTCCCAGCCTCATCACCCTACGACTACAAAATGAGGTCACTCTTTTGTATACTCACACTATTTAACCAAAATCCTTTTCACATTGCCAGATATCAGCTACCACTCACACTCCTCCCCCAAATGTCCTTCAGCTGTTTCTGAGAAGGCCCCAGGATGCTGCCTGCAACCTGTGCACTGAGGGACAAGCCCCTCCTCGAAGTCTTCCTATTGGTGTCTTTATCATTCAACCTCTACTGCCCATGACAGTATCGATAAGCACATGATATAGCCATCCTCTGCCACTTACTGCTGCTGCTCCCAACCTCATCTGAAGGAACCCCAGTCTTTCTGTCCCCCTCCACAGCAAGGGCAGGCAAAGGCCTCTGCTGAACTCCCCAAAATGTCAACAGACAGTCCATTTATAAAGCAAAGCTAAGTCAATTCAAGCTCGCTGCAGTCAGGGAGAACACCGTCTTAACAGAGGCTCAGCAGTGTCTTAGTAGGGGGAAGCCAGAGGTACGGTGTTTATAGGGCTTTAGGGTCTGGCTCAAGTAGGTTAAAACCTGTATTTTGAGGTGTGGACTAACTGGGATAGGGCAAAATCTGTGACCTGATAGTTTGGGATTGGTTGATAGAGAGGTGACAGTCTGAAAGCAAATTCTGATAAATAAACTATTTGATAAGCAAGTTGTTTGCCTTGGTGAGCAGATCGCTGGCTCTGATAAATTGATCAGTGGGAATTTCCTAAAGCAAAGAGTCAAGTTATTTATCTTTCACAGGCAAAGATTTCCTAGAACAAATAATTAAGTGATGTTAACATAGGTGGGCTAGAGCCTTATCTATGCCTTGTTGATACCAAAGGACTTAGTTTCTCCTCCCCTATTTGGTAGGTCAGACCTTGCCTAAGATCTCAAAGACCAGCTTCCTGCCCCACTGCAGATCTGATTCACCTGGCCAAGGGCAGGTCATTCCCTTCCACCAACGCCTTTCAGGCCCAACCCGTACAAAATCCCCAATACATTTCCCCAAATATCACGAAAACCCTTAGATACTTACATAACAGTACAGCAAGGATCTCTACAGGATCAGCCCCGCTGCTCCTCAGCCTTGTTTATGGAAAGACGAGGATGGAGAAAGGGAAGGGGAGAGGGAGGGAGGAAATTCACACAGAGGCTGAAACAAAAATCCATGGAAACCATCCATCTAAGAGCAAAACAAAGGTCAAAGGCCTGGCTTTGGAGCCAGCTTTTCTCAGTGAGATGAAAGGCTTGGCCTGGAGAGAAGGAACAAGAAGATGAGGAAAGGGTCAAGGCTACAGGACATCCCTGAAGTAGAAAGATGGGGAGATTCTGTCACAGAGAATTCCAGGGAATGGTAGTGGGTCTTCCAATGCCAAATTGGCCTCCAGCAAGGACACTTCAAGGACAATTCTCTCCAGCTCCATCTGGGGTCAACCTTGCCACCAAGGGGACTAGATGTCTGGAAGCCCTCCAGACTTAGACACCTCGTGTTATGATGTGGGCATGACGAGAAACCCCATTTCTGACTTAGTTGAATCTTGAGAGTGCTGGTGGGGAATTTCCCTGTAGGCTCACCCTGACTTGTCCACATGTTTTCATTTGTATCGAATTAATCCAGCTCCTGCTACTGCCCTAACCTTGAAGGGAAGGCAGACATTTTCAAAACTCATAACCTCAGTAACATCTCAAGGAGGTACATCCCACATTCTCCCCCTGACCACATAAATTGTCTTGAGATTTAGTCTATTTCAAAGGAAAACTGGACACAATGAATAATGTGATTTTATGTGGTGGCCTCTAACATTAACACAGAATTTTAGATTACCATGGGTTAATGATTTCAGGCTCATTGTAACCCAGGGGTATTTTTGCAACATGGTTAATTCCAATCTAATATATTCCTGGAAATGTGTTGGACGGTGAATTTTCAAATAGTAAGAGACTTCATTCCATTATTTTAAATGGGAAAAGTAAGAATGTGTTTCCAACCCATTCAAAATCCCCAATACATTTCCCCAAATATCACTAAAACCCTTAGATACTTATATAACAGCACACCAAGGATCTCTACAGAATGCAAACATTTAAAACACCAATTACTGAATATTGAACACAATGAACTCATTAGTGGGTTTTGTACACAAGTATTCAACTATTCTAAATAGTATTACATGTAAAATATATTTTTCTAGTCTGCCACAAGTATGTTTTTACTGTATGAAAAACAGCAATATAGTAAAGATACTAAAGAATACCAAAGCTACTCTCTAAATTGGACCAGGTCAGTGGAGTAGGAGTTAGAGTGAGAGGTATCACTGTAAATGAAAGCAGGGAAAGGGTCCAATATCAAGCAAAGCTTTTCAAAGGGTAACTTTGGCTCAACTCCACAGGGGTGCTATGAGCCCATGCGGTTGTTGTGCCCAGATTTCAAGGTTCCCAAGAGCCCACCAGGGAGCCAGCGAGTCCGATGCAAAAGCAAAGAGTCATTTATTTCAAACCTAGGTTTGGCTCCCCTGCCACACTCACCGATGCAACGGCAAGCCCCGGTGGCCGAGAGAGCGAGGCCTGACGGGACAGGGGGGTATATAGGGGGGAGGAGTGAGGGCAGGAGAGGGGGCTGTGGGCCCCGCTGATTGGCCAGGCGCGAGTCGGTACAGGATGTGGTCATAGTGATGGCGTGCACTTCCCTTGATTATTATTGGTTAGTCCAGAGAAATCCGGGGTGTGGCTAGCAGCGGCTTCT